>NC_059503.1:44440482-44740723 GCF_914767665.1 Harmonia axyridis
GCAAAATCGTTGCACACACCTCTCACCAGGAAAAAAAAAAAAAAAAATAAATTTTTTTTTTTTCTTTATGTATGAATATCTCAAAAACAAAAATACTCGATGGCATCAGATCAAGCACAGCACGTCAAAAGAAAACATACTCCGACTTGTCAACTGGAGCAAATGATAAAAGTTATAATTAGTGTGATATATTACAAGGGAGAATTCCGCAAACGTACCATGTCTTACCCAAAACCTATCGAATGTAACTAATTTGAAATATGAAATGCCAAATATTATGACCAATTGCTGAAGGCAAGTTGGAAAAAAAAAAATATATATCGAACAAATAGTCAACCAAATTTAGAAACGACCTGAGCACTAAGGAAAAAGGAAATGAGGGAAAAAGTGAAACAGACTTCAGTTGCCTAAGGCTTCTCTCTAAAAAACGAAAGAGAGATGAGTGTAAAGGAGCTCAATGAGAACTTCTTTACACCCTAAATATTTAAATTACTCAGAGTTGAGTGAAAAGGTGAAACAGAAGTCGGTTGCTGAAGGCCTCTCTCTAAAAAACGAAAGAGGGATGAGGATACTTCACACTGATGTGAAATACCATCATCCTACCGATTCTGGAAAGTCATGCCCAAACGACCTATCGTCAAAAATCTCAATATTAATTTCAGCCACTGCTACTAGGAAGTAAACAGTGCCGCAGTTATATAAATGAAAACAAAAAAACCGTCCCAACTAAACAAAAGTGAATGAATTTAAAAGGTGCCGTCGCACAACAAGAAAAATCTTCCTGGCACCCGAGACGAAGGTGAACCAGAAAGGGGGGGCATGGAAGATTTTTAGTTTGAGTCCAAAATTTTCAAAAATGACTCCATCATTCTATGTTTCTTGCATAGAACGATGTCAAATCCGATAATGAAACTAAATTGAGGTAAATCCAAAATTAGCAAATATAACGTCAAATCCGGTAATGAAACTAAATTGAGGTAAATCCAAAATTAGCAAATATAACGTCAAATCCGGTAATGAAAAGGTAAGGTAAAATCGATATTTATCGACCACGAAAAAATGCGATAACATTCGACAAAGTAGGTAAAAGATAATTAACGCCGTCTGTGAAAAATCAGCCATAAATGGCTCAAAATAGTCAAATAATGTGTACAAAGATGTTCTGAACTGACGTGTATATGAATCAACTGAGCTCAAGGATTCACTTCCCTACCTCCCTCTCCATTGAAGTGATATAACTGAAAGTTCACAGCAACGTTAAGTTGGGCGCCAGCAAGTATATAACTTGCAACGATAACGATAAGATAAATGAAAATTGAAGGAAAAATAGGGAAACGGGAAATTGCAACAGTACACAGAAAATAAGAAAAAAAACTGAATCGTTACAGACCCAAAATAATAAAATTCTCCAAAGTATACTCTCAGTTACGCCAAAATTAATTTGCTCTGCATATCTAAAAGACACTTCAGTCAGATTAACAACAACTTTAAAGGTAAATATAAGTAGTATCCATACTACAACGATAAGATAAATAGTAGCCACCACTAACTAATAGTAGTGCTACAACGATAAACGATAAAAGTAGCCTCGCTACAAAGATACGATAATAGTAGACACGCTACAAAGATACGATAATAGTAGCTATGCTACAAAGATACGATAATAGTAGCCACGCTACAAAGATACGATAATAGTAGCTATGCTACAAAGATACGATAATAGTAGCCATGCTACAACGATAAACGATAATAATTGTCAAAAAATAAATGAAATAAATGAATAATAAATCTAAAAAGAAAAACATATAATCTGTGCATCTGGAGCAAATTTAGGAAGTAAAGGTTAAAGGCAAAAAGGAATTATTCATCATCGTCATCAGTTTTGTCAAAATCGGTAGAAACATAACCACGGGTCAGATCTAGTTTTATGTATTTGACATGGGAATTGCCAAGGTCAGTCCCGTTCAAGAAATCTGGATTATTCATTTTATCAGACAAAATAAACAAGAAAAACAATTATATGTAAATATACAGCTACGAAAAAATATATCACGACACGTGTGGTCAATCCGATACCAACGAAAAATATCAAAGACGAGACAAAAGAAAGAGAAAAAGTTAAACAAAGATAAATTATTACTTTAGAACTGAAAAGGTCGAAATGATAGGAGCAGTTGCCAAAATTTTCGGGCCTCACGTTGTTGCGCCAAAATGTGTAACGTTACAATTGCCCATGAGACTCTAAAGACTAATTTCTAGGGGTGGTTTGGCTTATTTGGCAACAAAACTCCTACCCAGGTTTTTACAAATTTAATAAAATCAAAATATACAATGATCGATCCTTTTCACTCTAAACAAATAATAAAATAGAAACTTAACTTAATACGATTTTAAATGAGCCAGTCTGCCACTAGGATGGAACCTCTTCTGTAATTTATCTTCAGCCTTCTGAACACCAGTTCTTATCAGGAAGCTATAGTACTCCAGTCCTCATTCAACGAAGTTGGTGTGATAATGCCAGGTATTTTGCAGGAATTCTTTCAGATTCAGGAACTAAAGTGGTCTAGCATACGTACTATTCCAAATTCTGTATCTCAAGGAAGTAGTTCTTGATATTTTTCAATCCCAAGAAAGGTTCCTGTTCTAATCCCACGGGAGGTTTCTTCGTTCTAATCCCACGGGAGGTTTTCTTCGTTCTAATCCCACGGGAGGTTTTCTTCGTTCTAATCCCACGGGAGGTGCTTTGAGAAAATGAACAAAAATGATATCAGGATATGTTAACTGAATTTACAACTCCTTCTCGGATTTCTAACCAAGAAATTACAAAGAAATCATTACATTTATTATCAAATAAACCTGAGAAGGAGTTTTGCTGACATTATTTGACACAAAAAGAATTCTACCAAACCTGAAATACGTTTCGACAAGATGGATGACTCTAAAAAAAAACTACTGTTTCAAATTAAATTGATTCATTCTGGTGAGATTATTACTTGTTGAATAAAAATGTTCATGTTAACACTTACCGAGAATCCCGACACAATTCTCGCCGATAAATAAGATTGCGAGTCTCAAATTAAACTAATAATGACTGAAATCTAAATCTACCACTAAATCTACTTATTCTTGCTGGAGTCTCAATCATCATTGAAAATCCTTCAGAAAATTCTCTCCAGGAACGCGCATCTGCGATCCCACCGATAGTACCCGATTTGATACGATTAATTGACAAATTACCGCGTCTTCAAAAATTCCAGTAGCGTAACATGGAATGAAGCGTGCAAAATCGTTGCACAATGTTTCTCATTCTAACACTTCTCATCGTATTGCACAGGGACGAAAGCTTGACACACGTGTCTATGGAAACCACATTGGTTTGAGGGACTGTTCTTATTCCCTTCTTTCTGTATAATGATCAATTATCCAAGTAAGCCATTCCACATTGTTGATTTTCATGGACTCGGATGACACGCAGGTAGCTATAATCTCCCACGTGGTAAGGTTAATTGCTGCTGTAACCACAAATGCACGACTGACTTCTGTTGTTGATTTCATTTGTTTGTTTTTTCCTCCTATGTTTCTCATTCTAACACTTTTTATCGTATTGCACAGGGACGAAAGCTTGACTTACGTGTCAAAGGAAGCCACAATGGTATGAGGGACTGTTCTTATTCCCTTTCTTCTTTTTGATGAACAATTATCCAAGTAAGCCATTCCACATTGTTGATTTTCTTGGACTAGGATGTCACGCAGGTAGCTATAATCTCCCACGTGGTAAGGTCAATTGCTGCTGTAACCACAAATGCACGACTGACTTCTGTTGTTAATTTCATTTGTTTGTTATTTCCTTCTATGTTTCTCATTCTTACACTTTTCATCATATTGCACAGGGACGAAAGCTTGACACACGTGTCTAAGGAAACCACAAGGGTTTGTTCTCATTCCCTTTTTTCTTTTTGATGAACAATTATCCAAGTAAGCCATTCCACATTGTTGATTTTTTTGGACTCGGATGTCACGCAGGTAGCTATAATCTCTCACGTGGTAAGGTCCATTGCTGATGTAACCACGAATGCACGATTGACTTCTGTTGTTGATTTCATTTGTTTGTTATTTCCTTCTATGTTTCTCATTCTAACACTTTTCATCGTATTGCACAGGGACGAAAGCTTGACACACGTGTCTAAGGAAACCACTTTGGTATAAGGGACTGTTCTTATTCCCTTCTTTTTGTTTAATGAACAATTATCCAAGTAAGCCATTCCACATTGTTGATTTTCTTGGACTCGGATGTAACGCAGGTAGCTATAATCTCCCACGTGGTAAGGTCCATTGCTGCTGTAACCACGAATGCACGATTGACTTCTGTTGTTGATTTCATTTGTTTGTTATTTCCTTCTATGTTTCTCATTCTAACACTTTTCATCGTATTGCACAGGGACGAAAGCTTGACACACGTGTCTAAGGAAACCACATTGGTATGAGGGACTGTTCTTATTCCGTTTTTTCTTTTTGATGAACAATTATCCAAGTAAGCCATTCCACATTGTTGATTTTCTTGGACTAGGATGTCACGCAGCTAGCTATAATCTCCCACGTGTTAAGGTCAATTGCTGCTGTAACCACAAATGCACGACTGACTTCTGTTGTTGATTTCATTCGTTTGTTATTTTCTTCAATGTTTCTCATTCTAACACTTTTCATCGTATTGCACAGGGACGAAAGCTTGACACACGTGTCTAAGGAAACCAATTTGGTATAAGGGACTGTGCTTATTCCCTTCTTTTTGTTTAATGAACAATTATCAAAGTAAGCCATTCCACATTGTTGATTTTCTTAGACTCGGATGTCACTTAGGTAGCTATAATCTCCCACGTGGTGAGGTCAATTGCTGCTGTAACCACAAATGCACGACTGACTTCTGTTGTTGATTTCATTTGTTTGTTATTTCCTTCAATGTTTCTCATTCTAACACTTCTCATCGTATTGCACAGGGACGAAAGCTTGACACACGTGTCTAAAGAAATCACATTGGTATAAGGGACTGTTCTCATTCCCTTCTTTTTGTTTAATTAACAATTATCCAAGTAAGCCATTCCACATTGTTTATTTTCTTGGACTCGGATGACACACGGGTAGCTATAATCTCCCACGTGGTAAGGTCATTTGCTGCTGTAACCACAATTGGACGGCTGACTTCTGTTGTTGATTTCATTCGTTTGTTATTTCCATCAATGTTTCTCATTCTTACACTTCTCATCGTATTGCACAGGGACGAAAGCTTGACACACGTGTCTATGGAAACCACATTGGTTTGAGGGACTGTTCTTATTCCCTTCTTTCTGTATAATGATCAATTATCCAAGTAAGCCATTCCACATTGTTGATTTTCATGGACTCGGATGACACGCAGGTAGCTATAATCTCCCACGTGGTAAGGTCAATTGCTGCTGTAACCACAAATGCACGACTGACTTCTGTTGTTGATTTCATCTGTTTGTTTTTTCCTTCTATGTTTCTCATTCTAACACTTTTTATCGTATTGCACAGGGACGAAAGCTTGACTTACGTGTCAAAGGAAGCCACATTGGTATGAGGGACTGTTCTTATTCCCTTTTTTCTTTTTGATGAACAATAATCCAAGTAAGCCATTCCACATTGTTGATTTTCTTGGACTCGGATGTCACGCAGGTAGCTATAATCTCCCACGTGGTAAGGTCAATTGCTGCTGTAACCACAAATGCACGACTGACTTCTGTTGTTGATTTCATTCGTTTGTTATTTTATTCAATGTTTCTCATTCTAACACTTTTCATCGTTTTGCACAGGGACGAAAGCTTGACACACGTGTCTATGAAAACCACATCGGTATAAGGGACTGTTTTTATTCCATTCTTTCTGTATAATGATCAATTATCCAAGTAAGCCATTCCACATTGTTGATTTTCTTGGACTCGGATGTCACGCAGGTATCTATAATCTCCCACGTGGTAAGGTCAATTGCTGCTGTAACCACAAATGCACGACTGACTTCTGTTGTTGATTTCATTTGTTTGTTATTTCCTTCAATGTTTCTCATTCTAACTCTTTTCATCGTATTACACAGGGACGAAAGCTTGACTTACGTGTCTAAGGAAGCCACATTGGTATGAGGGACTGTTCTTATTCCGTTTTTTCTTTTTGATGAACAATTATCCAAGTAAGCCATTCCACATTGTTGATTTTCTTGGACTAGGATGTCACGCAGCTAGCTATAATCTCTCACGTGGTAAGGTCAATTGCTGCTGTAACCACAAATGCACGACTGACTTCTGTTGTTAATTTCATTTGTTTGTTATTTCCTTCTATGTTTCTCATTCTAACACTTTTCGTCGTATTGCACAGGGACGAAAGCTTGACACACGTGTCCAAGGAAACCACTTTGGTATAAGGGACTGTTCTTATTCCCTTCTTTTTGTTTGATGAACAATTATCAAGTAAGCCATTCCACATTGTTGATTTTCTTGGACTCGGATGTCACGCAGGTAGCTATAATCTCCCACTTGGTAAGGTCCATTGCAGCTGTATCCACGAATGCACGATTGACTTCTGTTGTTGATTTCATTTGTTTGTTATTTCCTTCTATGTTTCTCATTCTAACACTTTTCATCGTATTGCACAGGGACGAAAGCTTGACACACGTCTCTAAGGAAACCACTTTGGTATGAGGGACTGTTCTTATTCCCTTCTTTTTGTTTAATTAACAATTATCCAAGTAAGCCATTCCACATTGTTTATTTTCTTGGACTCGGATGACACACGGGTAGCTATAATCTCCCACGTGGTAAGGTCATTTATTGCTGTAACCACAATTGGACGGCTGACTTCTGTTGTTGATTTCATTCGTTTGTTATTTCCATCAATGTTTCTCATTCTAACACTTCTCATCGTATTGCACAGGGACGAAAGCTTGACACACGTGTCTATGGAAACCACATTGGTTTGAGGGACTGTTCTTATTCCCTTCTTTCTGTATAATGATCAATTATCCAAGTAAGCCATTCCACATTGTTGATTTTCATGGACTCGGATGACACGCAGGTAGCTATAATCTCCCACGTGGTAAGGTTAATTGCTGCTGTAACCACAAATGCACGACTGACTTCTGTTGTTGATTTCATTTGTTTGTTTTTTCCTCCTATGTTTCTCATTCTAACACTTTTTATCGTATTGCACAGGGACGAAAGCTTGACTTACGTGTCAAAGGAAGCCACAATGGTATGAGGGACTGTTCTTATTCCCTTTCTTCTTTTTGATGAACAATTATCCAAGTAAGCCATTCCACATTGTTTATTTTCTTGGACTCGGATGTCACGCAGGTAGCTATAATCTCCCACGTGGTAAGGTCAATTGCTGCTGTAACCACAAATGCACGACTGACTTCTGTTGTTGATTTCATTCGTTTGTTATTTTATTCAATGTTTCTCATTCTAACACTTTTCATCGTATTGCACAGGGACGAAAGCTTGACACACGTGTCTATGGAAACCACATCGGTATAAGGGACTGTTCTTATTCCCTTTTTTTTTAATGAACAATTATCCAAGTAAGCCATTCCACATTGTTGATTTTCTTGGTTTCGGATGTCACGCAGGTAGCTATAATCTCCCACTTGGTAAGGTCCATTGCAGCTGTATCCACGAATGCACGATTGACTTCTGTTGTTGATTTCATTTGTTTGTTATTTCCTTCTATGTTTCTCATTCTAACACTTTTCATCGTATTGCACAGGGACGAAAGCTTGATACACGTCTCTAAGGAAACCAATTTGGAATGAGGGACTGTTCTTATTCCCTTCTTTTTGTTTAATGAACAATTATCCAAGTAAGCCATTCCACATTGTTGATTTTCTTGGACTCAGATGTCACGCAGGGAGCTATAATCTCCCACGTGGTAAGGTCAATTGCTGCTGTAACCATAAATGCACGATTGACTTATGTTGTTGATTTCATTCGTTTGTTATTTTCTTCAATGTTTCACATTCAAACACTTCTCATCGTATTGCACAGGGACGAAAGCTTGACACACGTGTCTAAGGAAACCACTTTGGTATAAGGGACTGTTCTCATTCCCTTCTTTTTGTTCAATGAACAATTATCCAAGTAAGCCATTCCACATTGTTGATTTTCTTGGACTCGGATGTAACGCAGGTAGCTATAATCTCCCACGTGGTAAGGTCAATTGCTGCTGTAACCACAAATGCACGACTGACTTCTGTTGTTGATTTCATTCGTTTGTTATTTTCTTCAACGTTTCTCATTCTAACACTTTTCAAGATATTGCACAGGGACGAAAGCTTGACACACGTGTCTAAGGAAACCACATTGGTATAAGGGACTCTTTTTATTCCTTTTTTTCTTTTTGATGAACAATTATCCAAATAAGCCATTCCACATTGTTGATTTTCTTGGACTCGGATGTCACGCAGGTAGCTATAATCTCCCACGTGGTAAGGTCAATTGCTGCTGTAACCACAAATGCACGACTGACTTCTGTTGTTGATTTCAATCGTTTGTTATTTTCTTCAATGTTTCACATTCTAACACTTTTCATCGTATTGCACAGGGACGAAAGCTTGACACACGTGTCTAAGGAAACCAATTTGGTATAAGGGACTGAGCTTATTCCCTTCTCTTTGTTTAATGAACAATTATCAAAGTAAGCCATTCCACATTGTTGATTTTCTTAGACTCGGATGTCACGCAGGTAGCTATAATCTCCCACGTGGTAAGGTCAATTGCTGCTGTAACCACAAATGCACGACTGACTTCTGTTGTTGATTTCATTCGTTTGTTATTTTCTTCAACGTTTCTCATTCTAACACTTTTCAAGATATTGCACAGGGACGAAAGCTTGACACACGTGTCTAAGGAAACCACATTGGTATAAGGGACTCTTTTTATTCCCTTTTCTCTTTTTGATGAACAATTATCCAAATAAGCCATTCCACATTGTTGATTTTCTTGGACTCGGATGTCACGCAGGTAGCTATAATCTCCCACGTGGTAAGGTCAATTGCTGCTGTAACCACAAATGCACGACTGACTTCTGTTGTTGATTTCATTTGTTTGTTTTTTCCTTCTATGTTTCTCATTCTAACACTTTTCATCGTATTGCACAGGGACGAAAGCTTGACTTACGTGTCTAAGGAAGCCACATTGGTATGAGGGACTGTTCTTATTCCCTTTTTTCTTTTTGATGAACAATTATCCAAGTAAGCCATTCCACATTGTTGATTTTCTTGGACTCGGATGTCACGCAGGTAGCTATAATCTCCCACGTGGTAAGGTCAATTGCTGCTGTAACCACAAATGCACGACTGACTTCTGTTGTTGATTTCATTCGTTTGTTATTTTCTTCAACGTTTCTCATTCTAACACTTTTCAAGATATTGCACAGGGACGAAAGCTTGACACACGTGTCTAAGGAAACCACATTGGTATAAGGGACTGTTCTTATTCCCTTCTTTCTGTATAATGATCAATTATCCAAGTAAGCCATTCCACATTGTTGATTTTCTTGGACTCGGATGTCACGCAGGTATCTATAATCTCCCACGTGGTAAGGTCAATTGCTGCTGTAACCACAAATGCACGACTGACTTCTGTTGTTGATTTCATTTGTTTGTTATTTCCTTCAATGTTTCTCATTCTAACTCTTTTCATCGTATTACACAGGAACGAAAGCTTGACACACATGTTTATGAAAACCACATCGGTATAAGGGACTGTTCTTATTCCATACTTTCTGTATAATGATCAATTATCCAAGTAAGCCATTCCACATTGTTGATTTTCTTGGACTCGGATGTCACGCAGGTATCTATAATCTCCCACGTGGTAAGGTCAATTGCTGCTGTAACCACAAATGCACGACTGACTTCTGTTGTTGATTTCATTTGTTTGTTATTTCCTTGAATGTTTCTCATTCTAACTCTTTTCATCGTATTACACAGGAACGAAAGCTTGACACACGTGTCTAAGGAAACCACTTTGGTATAAGGGACTGTTCTTATTCCCTTCTTTTTGTTTAATGAACAATTATCCAAGTAAGCCATTCCACATTGTTGATTTTCTGGGACTCGGATGTCACGCAGGTAGCTATAATCTCCCACGTGGTAAGATCAATTGCTGCTGTAACCACAAATGCACGACTGACTTCTGTTGTTGATTTCATTTGTTTGTTATTTCCTTCAATGTTTCTCATTCTAACACTTTTCATCGTATTTCACAGGGACGAAAGATTGACACACGTGTCTAAGGAAACCACTTTGGTATGAGGGACTGTTCTTATTCCCTTCTTTTTGTTTAATGAACAATTATCCAAGTAAGCCATTCCACATTGTTGATTTTCTTGGACTCGGATGTCACGCAGGGAGCTATAATCTCCCACGTGGTAAGGTCATTTGCTGCTCTAACCACAATTGGACGGCTGACTTCTGTTGTTGATTTCATTTGTTTGTTATTTCCATCAATGTTTCTCATTCTAACACTTCTCATCGTATTGCACAGGGACGAAAGCTTGACACACGTGTCTATGGAAACCACATTGGTATAAGGGACTGTTCTTATTCCCTTCTTTCTGTATAATGATCAATTATCCAAGTAAGCTATTCCACATTGTTGATTTTCATGGACTCGGATGACACGCAGGTAGCTATAATCTCCCACGTGGTAAGGTCAATTGCTGCTGAAACCACAAATGCACGACTGACCTCTGTTGTTGATTTCATTTGTTTGTTTTTTCCTTCTATGTTTCTCATTCTAACACTTTTTATCGTATTGCACAGAGACGAAAGCTTGACTTACGTGTCTAAGGAAGCCACATTGGTATGGGGGACTGTTCTTATTCCCTTTTTTCTTTTTGATGAACAATTATCCAAGTAAGCCATTCCACATTGTTGATTTTCTTGGACTCGGATGTCACGCAAGTAGCTATAATCTCCCACGTGGTGAGGTAAATTGCTGCTGTAACCACAAATGCTCGACTGACTTCTGTTGTTGATTTCATTCGTTTGTTATTTTCTTCAATGTTTCTCATTCTAACACTTTTCATCGTATTGCACAGGAACGAAAGCTTGACACACGTGTCCAAGGCAACCACTTTGGTATAAGGGACTGTTCTTATTCCCTTCTTTTTGTTTAATGAACAATTATCCAAGTAAGCCATTCCACATTGTTGATTTTCTTGGACTCGGATGTCACGCAGGTAGCTATAATCTCCCACGTGGTAAGGTCCATTGCTGCTGTAACCACGAATGCACGATTGACTTCTGTTGTTGATTTCATTTGTTTGTTATTTCCTTCTATGTTTCTCATTCTAATACTTTTCATCGTTTTGCACGGGGACGAAAGATTGACACACGTGTCTAAGGAAACCACTTTGGTATGAGGGACTGTTCTTATTCCCTACTTTTTGTTTAATGAACAATTATCCAAGTAAGCCATTCCACATTGTTGATTTTCTTGGACTCGGATGTCACGCAGGGAGCTATAATCTCCCACGTGGTAAGGTCAATTGCTGCTGTAACCACAAATGCACGATTGACTTATGTTGTTGATTTCATTCGTTTGTTATTTTCTTCAATGTTTCACATTCTAACACTTTTCATCGTATTGCACAGGGACGAAAGCTTGACACACGTGTCTAAAGAAACCACTTTGGTAAAAGGGACTGTTCTTATTTCCTTCTTTTTGTTCAATGAACAATTATTCCAGTAAGCCATTCCACATTGTTGATTTTCTTGGACTCGGATGTAACGCAGGTAGCTATAATCTCCCACGTGGTAAGGTCAATTGCTGCTGTAACCACAAATGCACGACTGACTTCTGTTGTTGATTTCATTTGTTTGTTTTTTCCTTCTATGTTTCTCATTCTAACATTTTTTATCGTATTGCACAGGGACGAAAGCTTGACACACGTGTCTAAGGAAACCACATTGGTATAAGGGACTCTTCTTATCCCCTTTTTTCTTTTTGATGAACAATTATCCAAATAAGCCATTCCACATTGTTGATTTTCTTGGACTCGGATGTCACGCAGGTAGCTATAATCTCCCACGTGGTAAGGTCAATTGCTGCTGTAACCACAAATGCACGACTGACTTCTGTTGTTGATTTCATTCGTTTGTTATTTTCTTCAATGTTTCTCATTCTAACACTTTTCATCGTATTGCACAGGGACGAAAGCTTGACACACGTGTCTAAGGAAACCACTTTGGTATAAGGGACTGTGCTTATTCCCTTCTTTTTGTTTAATGAACAATTATCAAAGTAAGCCATTCCACATTGTTGATTTTCTTAGACTCGGATGTCACGCAGGTAGCTATAATCTCCCACGTGGTAAGGTCAATTGCTGCTGTAACCACAATTGGACGGCTGACTTCTGTTGTTGATTTCATTTGTTTGTTATTTCCATCAATGTTTCTCATTCTAACACTTCTCATCGTATTGCACAGGGACGAAAGCTTGACACACGTGTCTATGGAAACCACATTGGTATAAGGGACTGTTCTTATTCCCTTCTTTCTGTATAATGATCAATTATCCAAGTAAGCCATTCCACATTGTTGATTTTCATGGACTCGGATGACACGCAGGTAGCTATAATCTCCCACGTGGTAAGGTCAATTGCTGCTGTAACCACAAATGCACGACTGACTTCTGTTGTTGATTTCATTTGTTTGTTTTTTCCTTCTATGTTTCTCATTCTAACACTTTTCATCGTATTGCACAGGGACGAAAGCTTGACTTACGTGTCTAAGGAAGCCACATTGGTATGAGGGACTGTTCTTATTCCCTTTTTTCTTTTTGATGAACAATTATCCAAGTAAGCCATTCCACATTGTTGATTTTCTTGGACTCGGATGTCACGCAGGTAGCTATAATCTCCCACGTGGTAAGGTCAATTGCTGCTGTAACCACAAATGCACGACTGACTTCTGTTGTTGATTTCATTCGTTTGTTATTTTATTCAATGTTTCTCATTCTAACACTTTTCATCGTATTGCACAGGGACGAAAGCTTGACACACGTGTTTATGAAAACCACATCGGTATAAGGGACTGTTCTTATTCCATTCTTTCTGTATAATGATCAATTATCCAAGTAAGCCATTCCACATTGTTGATTTTCTTGGACTCGGATGTCACGCAGGTATCTATAATCTCCCACGTGGTAAGGTCAATTGCTGCTGTAACCACAAATGCACGACTGACTTCTGTTGTTGATTTCATTTGTTTGTTATTTCCTTCAATGTTTCTCATTCTAACTCTTTTCATCGTATTACACAGGAACGAAAGCTTGACACACGTGTCTAAGGAAACCACTTTGGTATAAGGGACTGTTCTTATTCCCTTCTTTTTGTTTAATGAACAATTATCCAAGTAAGCCATTCCACATTGTTGATTTTCTGGGACTCGGATGTCACGCAGGTAGCTATAATCTCCCACGTGGTAAGGTCAATTGCTGCTGTAACCACAAATGCACGACTGACTTCTGTTGTTGATTTCATTTGTTTGTTATTTCCTTCAATGTTTCTCATTCTAACACTTTTCATCGTATTGCACAGGGACGAAAGCTTGACACACGTGTCTAAAGAAATCACATTGGTATAAGGGACTGTTCTTATTCCCTTCTTCTTGTTTAATTAACAATTATCCAAGTAAGCCATTCCACATTGTTTATTTTCTTGGACTCGGATGACACACGGGTAGCTATAATCTCCCACGTGGTAAGGTCATTTGCTGCTCTAACCACAATTGGACGGCTGACTTCTGTTGTTGATTTCATTTGTTTGTTATTTCCATCAATGTTTCTCATTCTAACACTTCTCATCGTATTGCACAGGGACGAAAGCTTGACACACGTGTCTATGGAAACCACATTGGTATAAGGGACTGTTCTTATTCCCTTCTTTCTGTATAATGATCAATTATCCAAGTAAGCTATTCCACATTGTTGATTTTCATGGACTCGGATGACACGCAGGTAGCTATAATCTCCCACGTGGTAAGGTCAATTGCTGCTGAAACCACAAATGCACGACTGACTTCTGTTGTTGATTTCATTTGTTTGTTTTTTCCTTCTATGTTTCTCATTCTAACACTTTTTATCGTATTGCACAGAGACGAAAGCTTGACTTACGTGTCTAAGGAAGCCACATTGGTATGGGGGACTGTTCTTATTCCCTTTTTTCTTTTTGATGAACAATTATCCAAGTAAGCCATTCCACATTGTTGATTTTCTTGGACTCGGATGTCACGCAAGTAGCTATAATCTCCCACGTGGTGAGGTAAATTGCTGCTGTAACCACAAATGCTCGACTGACTTCTGTTGTTGATTTCATTCGTTTGTTATTTTCTTCAATGTTTCTCATTCTAACACTTTTCATCGTATTGCACAGGAACGAAAGCTTGACACACGTGTCCAAGGCAACCACTTTGGTATAAGGGACTGTTCTTATTCCCTTCTTTTTGTTTAATGAACAATTATCCAAGTAAGCCATTCCACATTGTTGATTTTCTTGGACTCGGATGTCACGCAGGTAGCTATAATCTCCCACGTGGTAAGGTCCATTGCTGCTGTAACCACGAATGCACGATTGACTTCTGTTGTTGATTTCATTTGTTTGTTATTTCCTTCTATGTTTCTCATTCTAACACTTTTCATCGTTTTGCACGGGGACGAAAGATTGACACACGTGTCTAAGGAAACCACTTTGGTATGA
Organism: Harmonia axyridis; assembly: GCF_914767665.1. Classification (NCBI taxonomy): domain Eukaryota; kingdom Metazoa; phylum Arthropoda; class Insecta; order Coleoptera; family Coccinellidae; genus Harmonia; species Harmonia axyridis. The sequence continues at coordinate 44,455,249 of NC_059503.1, forward strand.
GGGACTGTTCTTATTCCCTTCTTTTTGTTTAATGAACAATTATCCAAGTAAGCCATTCCACATTGTTGATTTTCTTGGACTCGGATGTCACGCAGGGAGCTATAATCTCCCACGTGGTAAGGTCAATTGCTGCTGTAACCACAAATGCACGATTGACTTATGTTGTTGATTTCATTCGTTTGTTATTTTCTTCAATGTTTCACATTCTAACACTTTTCATCGTATTGCACAGGGACGAAAGCTTGACACACGTGTCTAAAGAAACCACTTTGGTAAAAGGGACTGTTCTTATTTCCTTCTTTTTGTTCAATGAACAATTATTCCAGTAAGCCATTCCACATTGTTGATTTTCTTGGACTCGGATGTAACGCAGGTAGCTATAATCTCCCACGTGGTAAGGTCAATTGTTGCTGTAACCACAAATGCACGACTGACTTCTGTTGTTGATTTCATTTGTTTGTTTTTTCCTTCTATGTTTCTCATTCTAACATTTTTTATCGTATTGCACAGGGACGAAAGCTTGACACACGTGTCTAAAGAAACCACTTTGGTAAAAGGGACTGTTCTTATTTCCTTCTTTTTGTTCAATGAACAATTATTCCAGTAAGCCATTCCACATTGTTGATTTTCTTGGACTCGGATGTAACGCAGGTAGCTATAATCTCCCACGTGGTAAGGTCAATTGCTGCTGTAACCACAAATGCACGACTGACTTCTGTTGTTGATTTCATTTGTTTGTTTTTTCCTTCTATGTTTCTCATTCTAACACTTTTCATCGTATTGCACAGGGACGAAAGCTTGACTTACGTGTCTAAGGAAGCCACATTGGTATGAGGGACTGTTCTTATTCCCTTTTTTCTTTTTGATGAACAATTATCCAAGTAAGCCATTCCACATTGTTGATTTTCTTGGACTCGGATGTCACGCAGGTAGCTATAATCTCCCACGTGGTAAGGTCAATTGCTGCTGTAACCACAAATGCACGACTGACTTCTGTTGTTGATTTCATTCGTTTGTTATTTTATTCAATGTTTCTCATTCTAACACTTTTCATCGTTTTGCACGGGGACGAAAGATTGACACACGTGTCTAAGGAAACCACTTTGGTATGAGGGACTGTTCTTATTCCCTTCTTTTTGTTTAATGAACAATTATCCAAGTAAGCCATTCCACATTGTTGATTTTCTTGGACTCGGATGTCACGCAGGGAGCTATAATCTCCCACGTGGTAAGGTCAATTGCTGCTGTAACCACAAATGCACGATTGACTTATGTTGTTGATTTCATTCGTTTGTTATTTTCTTCAATGTTTCACATTCTAACACTTTTCATCGTATTGCACAGGGACGAAAGCTTGACACACGTGTCTAAAGAAACCACTTTGGTAAAAGGGACTGTTCTTATTTCCTTCTTTTTGTTCAATGAACAATTATTCCAGTAAGCCATTCCACATTGTTGATTTTCTTGGACTCGGATGTAACGCAGGTAGCTATAATCTCCCACGTGGTAAGGTCAATTGCTGCTGTAACCACAAATGCACGACTGACTTCTGTTGTTGATTTCATTTGTTTGTTTTTTCCTTCTATGTTTCTCATTCTAACATTTTTTATCGTATTGCACAGGGACGAAAGCTTGACACACGTGTCTAAGGAAACCACATTGGTATAAGGGACTCTTCTTATCCCCTTTTTTCTTTTTGATGAACAATTATCCAAATAAGCCATTCCACATTGTTGATTTTCTTGGACTCGGATGTCACGCAGGTAGCTATAATCTCCCACGTGGTAAGGTCAATTGCTGCTGTAACCACAAATGCACGACTGACTTCTGTTGTTGATTTCATTCGTTTGTTATTTTCTTCAATGTTTCTCATTCTAACACTTTTCATCGTATTGCACAGGGACGAAAGCTTGACACACGTGTCTAAGGAAACCACTTTGGTATAAGGGACTGTGCTTATTCCCTTCTCTTTGTTTAATGAACAATTATCAAAGTAAGCCATTCCACATTGTTGATTTTCTTAGACTCGGATGTCACGCAGGTAGCTATAATCTCCCACGTGGTAAGGTCAATTGCTGCTGTAACCACAATTGGACGGCTGACTTCTGTTGTTGATTTCATTTGTTTGTTATTTCCATCAATGTTTCTCATTCTAACACTTCTCATCGTATTGCACAGGGACGAAAGCTTGACACACGTGTCTATGGAAACCACATTGGTATAAGGGACTGTTCTTATTCCCTTCTTTCTGTATAATGATCAATTATCCAAGTAAGCCATTCCACATTGTTGATTTTCATGGACTCGGATGACACGCAGGTAGCTATAATCTCCCACGTGGTAAGGTCAATTGCTGCTGTAACCACAAATGCACGACTGACTTCTGTTGTTGATTTCATTTGTTTGTTTTTTCCTTCTATGTTTCTCATTCTAACACTTTTCATCGTATTGCACAGGGACGAAAGCTTGACTTACGTGTCTAAGGAAGCCACATTGGTATGAGGGACTGTTCTTATTCCCTTTTTTCTTTTTGATGAACAATTATCCAAGTAAGCCATTCCACATTGTTGATTTTCTTGGACTCGGATGTCACGCAGGTAGCTATAATCTCCCACGTGGTAAGGTCAATTGCTGCTGTAACCACAAATGCACGACTGACTTCTGTTGTTGATTTCATTCGTTTGTTATTTTCTTCAATGTTTCTCATTCTAACACTTTTCATCGTATTGCACAGGGACGAAAGCTTGACACACGTGTTTATGAAAACCACATCGGTATAAGGGACTGTTCTTATTCCATTCTTTCTGTATAATGATCAATTATCCAAGTAAGCCATTCCACATTGTTGATTTTCTTGGACTCGGATGTCACGCAGGTATCTATAATCTCCCACGTGGTAAGGTCAATTGCTGCTGTAACCACAAATGCACGACTGACTTCTGTTGTTGATTTCATTTGTTTGTTATTTCCTTCAATGTTTCTCATTCTAACTCTTTTCATCGTATTACACAGGAACGAAAGCTTGACACACGTGTCTAAGGAAACCACTTTGGTATAAGGGACTGTTCTTATTCCCTTCTTTTTGTTTAATGAACAATTATCCAAGTAAGCCATTCCACATTGTTGATTTTCTGGGACTCGGATGTCACGCAGGTAGCTATAATCTCCCACGTGGTAAGGTCAATTGCTGCTGTAACCACAAATGCACGACTGACTTCTGTTGTTGATTTCATTTGTTTGTTATTTCCTTCAATGTTTCTCATTCTAACACTTTTCATCGTATTGCACAGGGACGAAAGTTTGACACACGTGTCTAAAGAAATCACATTGGTATAAGGGACTGTTCTTATTCCCTTCTTTTTGTTTAATTAACAATTATCCAAGTAAGCCATTCCACATTGTTTATTTTCTTGGACTCGGATGACACACGGGTAGCTATAATCTCCCACGTGGTAAGGTCATTTGCTGCTCTAACCACAATTGGACGGCTGACTTCTGTTGTTGATTTCATTTGTTTGTTATTTCCTTCTATGTTTCTCATTCTAACACTTTTGATCGTATTGCACAGGGACGAAAGCTTGACACACGTGTCTATGGAAACCACATTGGTATAAGGGACTGTTCTTATTCCCTTCTTTCTGTATAATGATCAATTATCCAAGTAAGCTATTCCACATTGTTGATTTTCATGGACTCGGATGACACGCAGGTAGCTATAATCTCCCACGTGGTAAGGTCAATTGCTGCTGAAACCACAAATGCACGACTGACTTCTGTTGTTGATTTCATTTGTTTGTTTTTTCCTTCTATGTTTCTCATTCTAACACTTTTTATCGTATTGCACAGAGACGAAAGCTTGACTTACGTGTCTAAGGAAGCCACATTGGTATGGGGGACTGTTCTTATTCCCTTTTTTCTTTTTGATGAACAATTATCCAAGTAAGCCATTCCACATTGTTGATTTTCTTGGACTCGGATGTCACGCAAGTAGCTATAATCTCCCACGTGGTGAGGTAAATTGCTGCTGTAACCACAAATGCTCGACTGACTTCTGTTGTTGATTTCATTCGTTTGTTATTTTCTTCAATGTTTCTCATTCTAACACTTTTCATCGTATTGCACAGGAACGAAAGCTTGACACACGTGTCCAAGGCAACCACTTTGGTATAAGGGACTGTTCTTATTCCCTTCTTTTTGTTTAATGAACAATTATCCAAGTAAGCCATTCCACATTGTTGATTTTCTTGGACTCGGATGTCACGCAGGTAGCTATAATCTCCCACGTGGTAAGGTCCATTGCTGCTGTAACCACGAATGCACGATTGACTTCTGTTGTTGATTTCATTTGTTTGTTATTTCCTTCTATGTTTCTCATTCTAACACTTTTCATCGTTTTGCACGGGGACGAAAGATTGACACACGTGTCTAAGGAAACCACTTTGGTATGAGGGACTGTTCTTATTCCCTTCTTTTTGTTTAATGAACAATTATTCAAGTAAGCCATTCCACATTGTTGATTTTCTTGGACTCGGATGTCACGCAGGGAGCTATAATCTCCCACGTGGTAAGGTCAATTGCTGCTGTAACCACAAATGCACGATTGACTTATGTTGTTGATTTCATTCGTTTGTTATTTTCTTCAATGTTTCACATTCTAACACTTTTCATCGTATTGCACAGGGACGAAAGCTTGACACACGTGTCTAAGGAAACCACTTTGGTAAAAGGGACTGTTCTTATTTCCTTCTTTTTGTTCAATGAACAATTATTCCAGTAAGCCATTCCACATTGTTGATTTTCTTGGACTCGGATGTAACGCAGGTAGCTATAATCTCCCACGTGGTAAGGTCAATTGCTGCTGTAACTACAAATGCACGACTGACTTCTGTTGTTGATTTCATTTGTTTGTTTTTTCCTTCTATGTTTCTCATTCTAACATTTTTTATCGTATTGCACAGGGACGAAAGCTTGACACACGTGTCTAAGGAAACCACATTGGTATAAGGGACTCTTCTTATCCCCTTTTTTCTTTTTGATGAACAATTATCCAAATAAGCCATTCCACATTGTTGATTTTCTTGGACTCGGATGTCACGCAGGTAGCTATAATCTCCCACGTGGTAAGGTCAATTGCTGCTGTAACCACAAATGCACGACTGACTTCTGTTGTTGATTTCATTCGTTTGTTATTTTCTTCAATGGTTCTCATTCTAACACTTTTCATCGTATTGCACAGGGACGAAAGCTTGACACACGTGTCTAAGGAAACCACTTTGGTATAAGGGACTGTGCTTATTCCCTTCTCTTTGTTTAATGAACAATTATCAAAGTAAGCCATTCCACATTGTTGATTTTCTTAGACTCGGATGTCACGCAGGTAGCTATAATCTCCCACGTGGTAAGGTCAATTGCTGCTGTAACCACGAATGCACGACTGACTTCTGTTGTTGATTTCATTTGTTTGTTATTTCCTTCAATGTTTCTCATTCTAACACTTCTCATCGTATTGCTCAGGGACGAAAGCTTGACACACGTGTCTAAAGAAATCACATTGGTATAAGGGACTGTTCTCATCCCTTCTTTTTGTTTAATTAACAATTATCCAAGTAAGCCATTCCACATTGTTTATTTTCTTGGACTCGGATGACACACGGGTAGCTATAATCTCCCACGTGGTAAGGTCATTTGCTGCTGTAACCACAATTGGACGGCTGACTTCTGTTGTTGATTTCATTTGTTTGTTATTTCCATCAATGTTTCTCATTCTAACACTTCTCATCGTATTGCACAGTGACGAAAGCTTGACACACGTGTCTATGGAAACCACATTGGTATAAGGGACTGTTCTTATTCCCTTCTTTCTGTATAATGATCAATTATCCAAGTAAGCCATTCCACATTGTTGATTTTCATGGACTCGGATGACACGCAGGTAGCTATAATCTCCCACGTGGTAAGGTCAATTGCTGCTGTAACCACAAATGCACGACTGACTTCTGTTGTTGATTTCATTTGTTTGTTTTTTCCTTCTATGTTTCTCATTCTAACACTTTTCATCGTATTGCACAGGGACGAAAGCTTGACTTACGTGTCTAAGGAAGCCACATTGGTATGAGGGACTGTTCTTATTCCCTTTTTTCTTTTTGATGAACAATTATCCAAGTAAGCCATTCCACATTGTTGATTTTCTTGGACTCGGATGTCACGCAGGTAGCTATAATCTCCCACGTGGTAAGGTCAATTGCTGCTGTAACCACAAATGCACGACTGACTTCTGTTGTTGATTTCATTCGTTTGTTATTTTATTCAATGTTTCTCATTCTAACACTTTTCATCGTATTGCACAGGGACGGAAGCTTGACACACGTGTTTATGAAAACCACATCGGTATAAGGGACTGTTCTTATTCCATTCTTTCTGTATAATGATCAATTATCCAAGTAAGCCATTCCACATTGTTGATTTTCTTGGACTCGGATGTCACGCAGGTATCTATAATCTCCCACGTGGTAAGGTCAATTGCTGCTGTAACCACAAATGCACGACTGACTTCTGTTGTTGATTTCATTTGTTTGTTATTTCCTTCAATGTTTCTCATTCTAACTCTTTTCATCGTATTACACAGGAACGAAAGCTTGACACACGTGTCTAAGGAAACCACTTTGGTATAAGGGACTGTTCTTATTCCCTTCTTTTTGTTTAATGAACAATTATCCAAGTAAGCCATTCCACATTGTTGATTTTCTGGGACTCGGATGTCACGCAGGTAGCTATAATCTCCCACGTGGTAAGGTCAATTGCTGCTGTAACCACAAATGCACGACTGACTTCTGTCGTTGATTTCATTTGTTTGTTATTTCCTTCAATGTTTCTCATTCTAACACTTTTCATCGTATTGCACAGGGACGAAAGCTTGACACACGTGTCTAAAGAAATCACATTGGTATAAGGGACTGTTCTTATTCCCTTCTTTTTGTTTAATTAACAATTATCCAAGTAAGCCATTCCACATTGTTTATTTTCTTGGACTCGGATGACACACGGGTAGCTATAATCTCCCACGTGGTAAGGTCATTTGCTGCTCTAACCACAATTGGACGGCTGACTTCTGTTGTTCATTTCATTTGTTTGTTATTTCCATCAATGTTTCTCATTCTAACACTTCTCATCGTATTGCACAGGGACGAAAGCTTGACACACGTGTCTATGGAAACCACATTGGTATAAGGGACTGTTCTTATTCCCTTCTTTCTGTATAATGATCAATTATCCAAGTAAGCTATTCCACATTGTTGATTTTCATGGACTCGGATGACACGCAGGTAGCTATAATCTCCCACGTGGTAAGGTCAATTGCTGCTGAAACCACAAATGCACGACTGACTTCTGTTGTTGATTTCATTTGTTTGTTTTTTCCTTCTATGTTTCTCATTCTAACACTTTTTATCGTATTGCACAGAGACGAAAGCTTGACTTACGTGTCTAAGGAAGCCACATTGGTATGGAGGACTGTTCTTATTCCCTTTTTTCTTTTTGATGAACAATTATCCAAGTAAGCCATTCCACATTGTTGATTTTCTTGGACTCGGATGTCACGCAAGTAGCTATAATCTCCCACGTGGTGAGGTAAATTGCTGCTGTAACCACAAATGCTCGACTGACTTCTGTTGTTGATTTCATTCGTTTGTTATTTTCTTCAATGTTTCTCATTCTAACACTTTTCATCGTATTGCACAGGAACGAAAGCTTGACACACGTGTCCAAGGCAACCACTTTGGTATAAGGGACTGTTCTTATTCCCTTCTTTTTGTTTAATGAACAATTATCCAAGTAAGCCATTCCACATTGTTGATTTTCTTGGACTCGGATGTCACGCAGGTAGCTATAATCTCCCACGTGGTAAGGTCCATTGCTGCTGTAACCACGAATGCACGATTGACTTCTGTTGTTGATTTCATTTGTTTGTTATTTCCTTCTATGTTTCTCATTCTAACACTTTTCATCGTTTTGCACGGGGACGAAAGATTGACACACGTGTCTAAGGAAACCACTTTGGTATGAGGGACTGTTCTTATTCCCTTCTTTTTGTTTAATGAACAATTATCCAAGTAAGCCATTCCACATTGTTGATTTTCTTGGACTCGGATGTCACGCAGGGAGCTATAATCTCCCACGTGGTAAGGTCAATTGCTGCTGTAACCACAAATGCACGATTGACTTATGTTGTTGATTTCATTCGTTTGTTATTTTCTTCAATGTTTCTCATTTTAACACTTTTCATCGTATTGCACAGGGACGAAAGCTTGACACACGTGTCTAAGGAAACCAATTTGGTATAAGGGACTGTGCTTATTCCCTTCTTTTTGTTTGATGAACAATTATCAAAGTAAGCCATTCCACATTGTTGATTTTCTTAGACTCGGATGTCACGCAGGTAGCTATAATCTCCCACGTGGTAAGGTAAATTGCTGCTGTAACCACAAATGCACGACTGACTTCTGTTGTTGATTTCATTCGTTTGTTATTTTCTTCAATGTTTCTCATTCTAACACTTTTCATTGTATTGCACAGGGACGAAAGCTTGACACACGTGTCTAAGGAAACCAATTTGGTATAAGGGACTGTGCTTATTCCCTTCTTTTTGTTTGATGAACAATTATTAAAGTAAGCCATTCCACATTGTTGATTTTCTTAGACTCGGATGTCACGCAGGTAGCTATAATCTCCCACGTGGTGAGGTCAATTGCTGCTGTAACCACAAATGCACGACTGACTTCTGTTGTTGATTTCATTCGTTTGTTATTTTCTCCAATGTTTCTCATTCTAACACTTTTCATCGTCTTGCACAGGGACGAAAGCTTGACACACGTGTCTATGGAAACCACATCGGTATAAGGGACTGTTCTTATTCCATTCTTTCTGTATAATGATCAATTATCCAAGTAAGCCATTCCACATTGTTGATTTTCTTGGACTCGAATGTCACGCAGGTAGCTATAATCTCCCACGTGGTGAGGTCAATTGCTGCTGTAACCACAAATGCACGACTGACTTCTGTTGTTGATTTCATTTGTTTGTTATTTCCTTCAATGTTTCTCATTCTAACTCTTTTCATCGTATTACACAGGGACGAAAGCTTGACTTTCGTGTTTAAGGAAGCCACATTGGTATGAGGGACTGTTCTTATTCCCTTTTTTCTTTTTGATGAACAATTATCCAAGTAAGCCATTCCACATTGTTGATTTTCTTGGACTAGGATGTCACGCAGCTAGCTATAATCTCCCACGTGGTAAGGTCAATTGCTGCTGTAACCACAAATGCACGACTGACTTTTGTTGTTAATTTCATTTGTTTGTTATTTCCTTCTATGTTTCTCATTCTAACACTTTTCATCGTATAGCACAGGGACGAAAGCTTGACACACGTGTCTAAGGAAACCACAAGGGTTTGTTCTCATTCCCTTTTTTCTTTTTGATGAACAATTATCCAAGTAAGCCATTCCACATTGTTGATTTTCTTGGACTCGGATGTCACGCAGGTAGCTATAATCTCCCACGTGGTAAGGTCAATTGCTGCTGTAACCACAAATGCTCGACTGACTTCTGTTGTTTATTTCATTCGTTTGTTATTTTCTTCAATGTTTCTCATTCTAACACTTTTCATCGTATTGCACAGGGACGAAAGCTTGACACACGTGCCTAAGGAAACCATTTTGGTATAAGGGACTGTTCTTATTCCCTCCTTTTTGTTTAATGAACAATTATCCAAGTAAGCCATTCCACATTGTTGATTTTCTTGGACTCGGATGTCACGCAGGTAGCTATAATCTCTCACGTGGTAAGGTCCATTGCTGCTGTAACCACGAATGCACGATTGACTTCTGTTGTTGATTTCATTTGTTTGTTATTTCCTTCTATGTTTCTCATTCTAACACTTTTCATCGTATTGCACAGGGACGAATGCTTGACACACGCGTCTAAGGAAACCACATTGGTATAAGGGACTGTTCTTATTCCCTTTTTTCATTTTGATGAACAATTATCCAAGTAAGCCATTCCACATTGTTGATTTTCTTGGACTACGATGTCACGCAGGTAGCTATAATCTCCCACGTGTTAAGGTCAATTGCTGCTGTAACCACAAATGCACGACTGACTTCTGTTGTTGATTTCATTCGTTTGTTATTTTCTTCAATGTTTCTCATTCTAACACTTTTCATCGTATTGCACAGGGACGAAAGCTTGACACACGTGTCTAAGGAAACCAATTTGGTATGAGGGACTGTGCTTATTCCCTTCTTTTTGTTTAATGAACAATTATCAAAGTAAGCCATTCCACATTGTTGATTTTCTTAGACTCGGATGTCACGCAGGTAGCTATAATCTCCCACGTGGTAAGGTCAATTGCTGCTGTAACCACAAATGCACGACTGACTTCTGTTGTTGATTTCATTTGTTTGTTATTTCCTTCAATGTTTCTTATTCTAACACTTCTCATCGTATTGCACAGGGACGAAAGCTTGACACACGTGTCTAAAGAAATCACATTGGTATAAGGGACTGTTCTCATTCCCTTCTTTTTGTTTAATTAACAATTATCCAAGTAAGCCATTCCACATTGTTTATTTTCTTGGACTCGGATGACACACGGGTAGCTATAATCTCCCACGTGGTAAGGTCATTTGCTGCTGTTACCACAATTGGAAGGCTGACTTCTGTTGTTGATTTCATTTGTTTGTTATTTCCATCAATGTTTCTCATTCTAACACTTCTCATCGTATTGCACAGGGACGAAAGCTTGACACACGTGTCTATGGAAACCACATTGGTATAAGGGACTGTTCTTATTCCCTTCTTTTTGTTTAATGAACAATTATCAAAGTAAGCCATTCCACATTGTTGATTTTCTTAGACTCGGATGTCACGCAGGTAGCTATAATCTCCCACGTGGTAAGGTCAATTGCTGCTGTAACCACAAATGCACGACTGACTTCTGTTGTTGATTTCATTTGTTTGTTATTTCCTTCAATGTTTCTTATTCTAACACTTCTCATCGTATTGCACAGGGACGAAAGCTTGACACACGTGTCTAAAGAAATCACATTGGTATAAGGGACTGTTCTCATTCCCTTCTTTTTGTTTAATTAACAATTACCCAAGTAAGCCATTCCACATTGTTGATTTTCATGGACTCGGATGACACGCAGGTAGCTATAATTTCCCACGTGGTAAGGTCAATTGCTGCTGTAACCACAAATGCACGACTGACTTCTGTTGTTGATTTCATTTGTTTGTTTTTTCCTCCTATGTTTCTCATTCTAACACTTTTTATCGTATTGCACAATAACGAAAGCTTGACTTACGTCTCTAAGGAAGCCACATTGGTATGAGGGACTGTTCTTATTCCCTTTTTTTTTTTGATGAACAATTATCCAAGTAAGCCATTCCACATTGTTGATTTTCTTGGACTCGGATGTCACGCAGGTAGCTATAATCTCCCACGTGGTAAGGTCAATTGCTGCTGTAACCACAAATGCACGACTGACTTCTGTTGTTGATTTCATTCGTTTGTTATTTTATTCAATGTTTCTCATTCTAACACTTTTCATCGTATTGCACTGGGACGAAAGCTTGACACACGTGTCTATGAAAACCACATCGGTATAAGGGACTGTTCTTATTCCATTCTTTCAGTATAATGATCAATTATCCAAATAAGCCATTCCACATTGTTGATTTTTTTGGACTCGGATGTCACGCAGGTATCTATAATCTCCCACGTGGTAAGGTCAATTGCTGCTGTAACCACAAATGCACGACTGACTTCTGTTGTTGATTTCATTTGTTTGTTATTTCCTTCAATGTTTCTCATTCTTACTCTTTTCATCGTATTACACAGGGGCGAAAGATTGACTTACGTGTCTAAGGAAGCCACATTGGTATGAGGGCCTGTTCTTGTTCCCTTTTTTCTTCTTGATGAACAATTATCCAAGTAAGCCATTCCACATTGTTGATTTTCTTGGACTAGGATGTCACGCAGGTAGCTGTAATCTCCCACGTGGTAAGGTCAATTGCTGCTGTAACCACAAATGCACGACTGACTTCTGTTGTTGATTTCATTCGTTTGTTATTTTCTTCAATGTTTCTCATTCTAACACTTTTCATTGTATTGCACAGGGACGAAAGCTTGACACACGTGTCTAAGGAAACCAATTTGGTATAAGGGACTGTGCTTATTCCCTTCTTTTTGTTTGATGAACAATTATTAAAGTAAGCCATTCCACATTGTTGATTTTCTTAGACTCGGATGTCACGCAGGTAGCTATAATCTCCCACGTGGTGAGGTCAATTGCTGCTGTAACCACAAATGCACGACTGACTTCTGTTGTTGATTTCATTCGTTTGTTATTTTCTCCAATGTTTCTCATTCTAACACTTTTCATCGTCTTGCACAGGGACGAAAGCTTGACACACGTGTCTATGGAAACCACATCGGTATAAGGGACTGTTCTTATTCCATTCTTTCTGTATAATGATCAATTATCCAAGTAAGCCATTCCACATTGTTGATTTTCTTGGACTCGAATGTCACGCAGGTAGCTATAATCTCCCACGTGGTGAGGTCAATTGCTGCTGTAACCACAAATGCACGACTGACTTCTGTTGTTGATTTCATTTGTTTGTTATTTCCTTCAATGTTTCTCATTCTAACTCTTTTCATCGTATTACACAGGGACGAAAGCTTGACTTTCGTGTTTAAGGAAGCCACATTGGTATGAGGGACTGTTCTTATTCCCTTTTTTCTTTTTGATGAACAATTATCCAAGTAAGCCATTCCACATTGTTGATTTTCTTGGACTAGGATGTCACGCAGCTAGCTATAATCTCCCACGTGGTAAGGTCAATTGCTGCTGTAACCACAAATGCACGACTGACTTTTGTTGTTAATTTCATTTGTTTGTTATTTCCTTCTATGTTTCTCATTCTAACACTTTTCATCGTATAGCACAGGGACGAAAGCTTGACACACGTGTCTAAGGAAACCACAAGGGTTTGTTCTCATTCCCTTTTTTCTTTTTGATGAACAATTATCCAAGTAAGCCATTCCACATTGTTGATTTTCTTGGACTCGGATGTCACGCAGGTAGCTATAATCTCCCACGTGGTAAGGTCAATTGCTGCTGTAACCACAAATGCTCGACTGACTTCTGTTGTTTATTTCATTCGTTTGTTATTTTCTTCAATGTTTCTCATTCTAACACTTTTCATCGTATTGCACAGGGACGAAAGCTTGACACACGTGCCTAAGGAAACCATTTTGGTATAAGGGACTGTTCTTATTCCCTCCTTTTTGTTTAATGAACAATTATCCAAGTAAGCCATTCCACATTGTTGATTTTCTTGGACTCGGATGTCACGCAGGTAGCTATAATCTCTCACGTGGTAAGGTCCATTGCTGCTGTAACCACGAATGCACGATTGACTTCTGTTGTTGATTTCATTTGTTTGTTATTTCCTTCTATGTTTCTCATTCTAACACTTTTCATCGTATTGCACAGGGACGAATGCTTGACACACGCGTCTAAGGAAACCACATTGGTATAAGGGACTGTTCTTATTCCCTTTTTTCATTTTGATGAACAATTATCCAAGTAAGCCATTCCACATTGTTGATTTTCTTGGACTACGATGTCACGCAGGTAGCTATAATCTCCCACGTGTTAAGGTCAATTGCTGCTGTAACCACAAATGCACGACTGACTTCTGTTGTTGATTTCATTCGTTTGTTATTTTCTTCAATGTTTCTCATTCTAACACTTTTCATCGTATTGCACAGGGACGAAAGCTTGACACACGTGTCTAAGGAAACCAATTTGGTATGAGGGACTGTGCTTATTCCCTTCTTTTTGTTTAATGAACAATTATCAAAGTAAGCCATTCCACATTGTTGATTTTCTTAGACTCGGATGTCACGCAGGTAGCTATAATCTCCCACGTGGTAAGGTCAATTGCTGCTGTAACCACAAATGCACGACTGACTTCTGTTGTTGATTTCATTTGTTTGTTATTTCCTTCAATGTTTCTTATTCTAACACTTCTCATCGTATTGCACAGGGACGAAAGCTTGACACACGTGTCTAAAGAAATCACATTGGTATAAGGGACTGTTCTCATTCCCTTCTTTTTGTTTAATTAACAATTATCCAAGTAAGCCATTCCACATTGTTTATTTTCTTGGACTCGGATGACACACGGGTAGCTATAATCTCCCACGTGGTAAGGTCATTTGCTGCTGTTACCACAATTGGAAGGCTGACTTCTGTTGTTGATTTCATTTGTTTGTTATTTCCATCAATGTTTCTCATTCTAACACTTCTCATCGTATTGCACAGGGACGAAAGCTTGACACACGTGTCTATGGAAACCACATTGGTATAAGGGACTGTTCTTATTCCCTTCTTTTTGTTTAATGAACAATTATCAAAGTAAGCCATTCCACATTGTTGATTTTCTTAGACTCGGATGTCACGCAGGTAGCTATAATCTCCCACGTGGTAAGGTCAATTGCTGCTGTAACCACAAATGCACGACTGACTTCTGTTGTTGATTTCATTTGTTTGTTATTTCCTTCAATGTTTCTTATTCTAACACTTCTCATCGTATTGCACAGGGACGAAAGCTTGACACACGTGTCTAAAGAAATCACATTGGTATAAGGGACTGTTCTCATTCCCTTCTTTTTGTTTAATTAACAATTACCCAAGTAAGCCATTCCACATTGTTGATTTTCATGGACTCGGATGACACGCAGGTAGCTATAATTTCCCACGTGGTAAGGTCAATTGCTGCTGTAACCACAAATGCACGACTGACTTCTGTTGTTGATTTCATTTGTTTGTTTTTTCCTCCTATGTTTCTCATTCTAACACTTTTTATCGTATTGCACAATAACGAAAGCTTGACTTACGTCTCTAAGGAAGCCACATTGGTATGAGGGACTGTTCTTATTCCCTTTTTTTTTTTGATGAACAATTATCCAAGTAAGCCATTCCACATTGTTGATTTTCTTGGACTCGGATGTCACGCAGGTAGCTATAATCTCCCACGTGGTAAGGTCAATTGCTGCTGTAACCACAAATGCACGACTGACTTCTGTTGTTGATTTCATTCGTTTGTTATTTTATTCAATGTTTCTCATTCTAACACTTTTCATCGTATTGCACTGGGACGAAAGCTTGACACACGTGTCTATGAAAACCACATCGGTATAAGGGACTGTTCTTATTCCATTCTTTCAGTATAATGATCAATTATCCAAATAAGCCATTCCACATTGTTGATTTTTTTGGACTCGGATGTCACGCAGGTATCTATAATCTCCCACGTGGTAAGGTCAATTGCTGCTGTAACCACAAATGCACGACTGACTTCTGTTGTTGATTTCATTTGTTTGTTATTTCCTTCAATGTTTCTCATTCTTACTCTTTTCATCGTATTACACAGGGGCGAAAGATTGACTTACGTGTCTAAGGAAGCCACATTGGTATGAGGGCCTGTTCTTGTTCCCTTTTTTCTTCTTGATGAACAATTATCCAAGTAAGCCATTCCACATTGTTGATTTTCTTGGACTAGGATGTCACGCAGGTAGCTGTAATCTCCCACGTGGTAAGGTCAATTGCTGCTGTAACCACAAATGCACGACTGACTTCTGTTGTTAATTTCATTTGTTTGTTATTTCCTTCTATGTTTCTCATTCTTACACTCTTCATCATATTGCACAGGGACGAAAGCTTGACACACGTGTCTAAGGAAACCACAAGGGTTTGTTCTCATTCCCTTTATTCTTTTTGATGAACAATTATCCAAGTAAGCCATTCCACATTGTTGATTTTCTTGGACTCGGATGTCACGCAGGTAGCTATAATCTCCCACGTGGTGAGGTCAATTGCTGCTGTAACCACAAATGCTCGACTGACTTCTGTTGTTGATTTCATTCGTTTGTTATTTTCTTCAATGTTTCTCATTCTAACACTTTTCATCGTATTGCACAGGGACGAAAGCTTGACACACGTGTCTAAGGAAACCACTTTGGTATGGGGGACTGTTCTTATTCCCTTCTTTTTGTTTAATGAACAATTATCCAAGTGAGCCATTCCACATTGTTGATTTTCTTGGACTCGTATGTCACGCAGGGAGCTATAATCTCCCACGTGGTAAGGTCAATTGCTGCTGTAACCACAAATGCACGACTGACTTCTGTTGTTGATTTCATTTGTTTGTTATTTCCTTCTATGTTTCTCATTCTAACACTTTTCATCGTATTGCACAGGGACGAAAGCTTGACACACGCGTCTAAGGAAACCACATTGGTATAAAGGACTGTTCTTATTCCCTTCTTTCTGTATAATGATCAATTATCCAAGTAAGCCATTCCACATTGTTGATTTTCATGGACTCGGATGACACGCAGGTAGCTATAATCTCCCACGTGGTAAGGTCAATTGCTGCTGTAACCACAAATGCACGACTGACTTCTGTTGTTGATTTCATTTGTTTGTTTTTTCCTTCTATGTTTCTCATTCTAACACTTTTTATCGTATTGCACAGGGACGAAAGCTTGACTTACGTGTCTAAGGAAGCCACATTGGTATGAGGGACTGTTCTTATTCCCTTTTTTCTTTTTGATGAACAATTATCCAAGTAAGCCATTCCACATTGTTGATTTTCTTGGACTCGGATGTCACGCAGGTAGCTATAATCTCCCACGTGGTAAGGTCAATTGCTGCTGTAACCACAAATGCACGACTGACTTCTGTTGTTGATTTCATTCGTTTGTTATTTCATTCAATGTTTCTCATTCTAACACTTCTCATCGTATTGCACTGGGACGAAAGCTTGACACACGTGTCTATGAAAACCACATCGGTATAAGGGACTGTTCTTATTCCATTCTTTCTGTATAATGATCAATTATCCAAGTAAGCCATTCCACATTGTTGATTTTTTTGGACTCGGATGTCACGCAGGTATCTATAATCTCCCACGTGGTAAGGTCAATTGCTGCTGTAACCACAAATGCACGACTGACTTCTGTTGTTGATTTCATTTGTTTGTTATTTCCTTCAATGTTTCTCATTCTAACTCTTTTCATCGTATTACACAGGGACGAAAGATTGACTTACGTGTCTAAGGAAGCCACATTGGTATGAGGGCCTGTTCTTGTTCCCTTTTTTCTTCTTGATGAACAATTATCCAAGTAAGCCATTCCACATTGTTGATTTTCTTGGACTAGGATGTCACGCAGGTAGCTATAATCTCCCACGTGGTAAGGTCAATTGCTGCTGTAACCACAAATGCACGACTGACTTCTGTTGTTAATTTCATTTGTTTGTTATTTCCTTCTATGTTTCTCATTCTTACACTTTTCATCATATTGCACAGGGACGAAAGCTTGACACACGTGTCTAAGGAAACCACAAGGGTTTGTTCTCATTCCCTTTTTTCTTTTTGATGAACAATTATCCAAGTAAGCCATTCCACATTGTTGATTTTCTTGGACTCGGATGTCACGCAGGTAGCTATAATCTCCCACGTGGTGAGGTCAATTGCTGCTGTAACCACAAATGCTCGACTGACTTCTGTTGTTGATTTCATCCGTTTGTTATTTTCTTCAATGTTTCTCATTCTAACACTTTTCATCGTATTGCACAGGGACGAAAGCTTGACACACGTGTCCAAGGAAACCACTTTGGTATAAGGGAATGTTCTTATTCCCTTCTTTTTGTTTAATGAACAATTATCCAAGTAAGCCATTCCACATTGTTGATTTTCTTGGACTCGGATGTCACGCAGGTAGCTATAATCTTTCACGTGGTAAGGTCCATTGCTGCTGTAACCACGAATGCACGATTGACTTCTGTTGTTGATTTCATTTGTTTGTTATTTCCTTCTATGTTTCTCATTCTTACACTTTTCATCATATTGCACAGGGACGAAAGCTTGACACACGTGTCTAAGGAAACCACAAGGGTTTGTTCTCATTCCCTTTTTTCTTTTTGATGAACAATTATCCAAGTAAGCCATTCCACATTGTTGATTTTCTTGGACTAGGATGTCACGCAGGTAGCTATAATCTCCCACGTGGTAAGGTCAATTGCTGCTGTAACCACAAATGCACGACTGACTTCTGTTGTTAATTTCATTTGTTTGTTATTTCCTTTCTATGTTTCTCATTCTTACACTTTTCATCATATTGCACAGGGACGAGAGCTTGACACACGTGTCTAAGGAAACCACAAGGGTTTGTTCTCATTCCCTTTTTTCTTTTTGATGAACAATTATCCAAGTAAGCCATTCCACATTGTTGATTTTTTTGGACTCGGATGTCACGCAGGTAGCTATAATCTCTCACGTGGTAAGGTCCATTGCTGCTGTAACCACGAATGCACGATTGACTTCTGTTGTTGATTTCATTTGTTTGTTATTTCCTTCTATGTTTCTCATTCTAACACTTTTCATCGTATTGCACAGGGACGAAAGCTTGACACACGTGTCTAAGGAAACCACTTTGGTATAAGGGACTGTTCTTATTCCCTTCTTTTTGTTTAATGAACAATTATCCAAGTAAGCCATTCCACATTGTTGATTTTCTTGGACTCGGATGTAACGCAGGTAGCTATAATCTCCCACGTGGTAAGGTCCATTGCTGCTGTAACCACGAATGCACGATTGACTTCTGTTGTTGATTTCATTTGTTTGTTATTTCCTTCTATGTTTCTCATTCTAACACTTTTCATCGTATTGCACAGGGACGAAAGCTTGACACACGCGTCTAAGGAAACCACATTGGTATGAGGGACTGTTCTTATTCCGTTTTTTCTTTTTGATGAACAATTATCCAAGTAAGCCATTCCACATTGTTGATTTTCTTGGACTAGGATGTCACGCAGCTAGCTATAATCTCCCACGTGTTAAGGTCAATTGCTGCTGTAACCACAAATGCACGACTGACTTCTGTTGTTGATTTCATTCGTTTGTTATTTTCTTCAATGTTTCTCATTCTAACACTTTTCATCGTATTGCACAGGGACGAAAGCTTGACACACGTGTCTAAGGAAACCAATTTGGTATAAGGGACTGTGCTTATTCCCTTCTTTTTGTTTAATGAACAATTATCAAAGTAAGCCATTCCACATTGTTGATTTTCTTAGACTCGGATGTCACTTAGGTAGCTATAATCTCCCACGTGGTTAGGTCAATTGCTGCTGTAACCACAAATGCACGACTGACTTCTGTTGTTGATTTCATTTGTTTGTTATTTCCTTCAATGTTTCTCATTCTAACACTTCTCATCGTATTGCACAGGGACGAAAGCTTGACACACGTGTCTAAAGAAATCACATTGGTATAAGGGACTGTTCTCATTCCCTTCTTTTTGTTTAATTAACAATTATCCAAGTAAGCCATTCCACATTGTTTATTTTCTTGGACTCGGATGACACACGGGTAGCTATAATCTCCCACGTGGTAAGGTCATTTGCTGCTGTAACCACAATTGGACGGCTGACTTCTGTTGTTGATTTCATTCGTTTGTTATTTCCATCAATGTTTCTCATTCTTACACTTCTCATCGTATTGCACAGGGACGAAAGCTTGACACACGTGTCTATGGAAACCACATTGGTTCGAGGGACTGTTCTTATTCCCTTCTTTCTGTATAATGATCAATTATCCAAGTAAGCCATTCCACATTGTTGATTTTCATGGACTCGGATGACACGCAGGTAGCTATAATCTCCCACGTGGTAAGGTCAATTGCTGCTGTAACCACAAATGCACGACTGACTTCTGTTGTTGATTTCATCTGTTTGTTTTTTCCTTCTATGTTTCTCATTCTAACACTTTTTATCGTATTGCACAGGGACGAAAGCTTGACTTACGTGTCAAAGGAAGCCACATTGGTATGAGGGACTGTTCTTATTCCCTTTTTTCTTTTTGATGAACAATAATCCAAGTGAGCCATTCCACATTGTTGATTTTCTTGGACTCGGATGTCACGCAGGTAGCTATAATCTCCCACGTGGTAAGGTCAATTGCTGCTGTAACCACAAATGCACGACTGACTTCTGTTGTTGATTTCATTCGTTTGTTATTTTATTCAATGTTTCTCATTCTAACACTTTTCATCGTATTGCACAGGGACGAAAGCTTGACACACGTGTCTATGAAAACCACATCGGTATAAGGGACTGTTTTTATTCCATTCTTTCTGTATAATGATCAATTATCCAAGTAAGCCATTCCACATTGTTGATTTTCTTGGACTCGGATGTCACGCAGGTATCTATAATCTCCCATGTGGTAAGGTCAATTGCTGCTGTAACCACAAATGCACGACTGACTTCTGTTGTTGATTTCATTTGTTTGTTATTTCCTTCAATGTTTCTCATTCTAACTCTTTTCATCGTATTACACAGGGACGAAAGCTTGACTTACGTGTCTAAGGAAGCCACATTGGTATGAGGGACTGTTCTTATTCCGTTTTTTCTTTTTGATGAACAATTATCCAAGTAAGCCATTCCACATTGTTGATTTTCTTGGACTAGGATGTCACGCAGCTAGCTATAATCTCTCACGTGGTAAGGTCAATTGCTGCTGTAACCACAAATGCACGACTGACTTCTGTTGTTAATTTCATTTGTTTGTTATTTCCTTCTATGTTTCTCATTCTAACACTTTTCGTCGTATTGCACAGGGACGAAAGCTTGACACACGTGTCCAAGGAAACCACTTTGGTATAAGGGACTGTTCTTATTCCCTTCTTTTTGTTTGATGAACAATTATCCAAGTAAGCCATTCCACATTGTTGATTTTCTTGGACTCGGATGTCACGCAGGTAGCTATAATCTCCCACTTGGTAAGGTCCATTGCAGCTGTATCCACGAATGCACGATTGACTTCTGTTGTTGATTTCATTTGTTTGTTATTTCCTTCTATGTTTCTCATTCTAACACTTTTCATCGTATTGCACAGGGACGAAAGCTTGACACACGTCTCTAAGGAAACCACTTTGGTATGAGGGACTGTTCTTATTCCCTTCTTTTTGTTTAATTAACAATTATCCAAGTAAGCCATTCCACATTGTTTATTTTCTTGGACTCGGATGACACACGGGTAGCTATAATCTCCCACGTGGTAAGGTCATTTGCTGCTGTAACCACAATTGGACGGCTGACTTCTGTTGTTGATTTCATTCGTTTGTTATTTCCATCAATGTTTCTCATTCTAACACTTCTCATCGTATTGCACAGGGACGAAAGCTTGACACACGTGTCTATGGAAACCACATTGGTTTGAGGGACTGTTCTTATTCCCTTCTTTTTGTTCAATGAACAATTATCCAAGTAAGCCATTCCACATTGTTGATTTTCTTGGACTCGGATGTAACGCAGGTAGCTATAATCTCCCACGTGGTAAGGTCAATTGCTGCTGTAACCACAAATGCACGACTGACTTCTGTTGTTGATTTCATTCGTTTGTTATTTTCTTCAACGTTTCTCATTCTAACACTTTTCAAGACATTGCACAGGGACGAAAGCTTGACACACGTGTCTAAGGAAACAACTTTGGTATAAGGACTGTTCTTATTCCCTTCTTTTTGTTTAATGAACAATTATCCAAGTAAGCCATTCCACATTGTTGATTTTCTTGGACTCGGATGTCACGCAGGTAGCTATAATCTCCCACGTGGTAAGGTCAATTTCTGCTGTAACCACAAATGCACGACTGACTTCTGTTGTTGATTTCATTCGTTTGTTATTTCCATCAATGTTTCTCATTCTAACACTTCTCATCGTATTGCACAGGGACGAAAGCTTGACACACGTGTCTATGGAAACCACATTGGTTTGAGGGACTGTTCTTATTCCCTTCTTTCTGTATAATGATCAATTATCCAAGTAAGCCATTCCACATTGTTGATTTTCATGGACTCGGATGACACGCAGGTAGCTATAATCTCCCACGTGGTAAGGTTAATTGCTGCTGTAACCACAAATGCACGACTGACTTCTGTTGTTGATTTCATTTGTTTGTTTTTTCCTCCTATGTTTCTCATTCTAACACTTTTCAAGATATTGCACAGGGACGAAAGCTTGACACACGTGTCTAAGGAAACCACATTGGTATAAGGGACTCTTTTTATTCCCTTTTTTCTTTTTGATGAACAATTATCCAAATAAGCCATTCCACATTGTTGATTTTCTTGGACTCGGATGTCACGCAGGTAGCTATAATCTCCCACGTGGTAAGGTCAATTGCTGCTGTAACCACAAATGCACGACTGACTTCTGTTGTTGATTTCATTCGTTTGTTATTTTATTCAATGTTTCTCATTCTAACACTTTTCATCGTATTGCACAGGGACGAAAGCTTGACACACGTGTCTATGGAAACCACATCGGTATAAGGGACTGTTCTTATTCCCTTTTTTTTTAATGAACAATTATCCAAGTAAGCCATTCCACATTGTTGATTTTCTTGGTTTCGGATGTCACGCAGATAGCTATAATCTCCCACTTGGTAAGGTCCATTGCAGCTGTATCCACGAATGCACGATTGACTTCTGTTGTTGATTTCATTTGTTTGTTATTTCCTTCTATGTTTCTCATTCTAACACTTTTCATCGTATTGCACAGGGACGAAAGCTTGATACACGTCTCTAAGGAAACCAATTTGGAATGAGGGACTGTTCTTATTCCCTTCTTTTTGTTTAATGAACAATTATCCAAGTAAGCCATTCCACATTGTTGATTTTCTTGGACTCAGATGTCACGCAGGGAGCTATAATCTCCCACGTGGTAAGGTCAATTGCTGCTGTAACCATAAATGCACGATTGACTTATGTTGTTGATTTCATTCGTTTGTTATTTTCTTCAACGTTTCTCATTCTAACACTTTTCAAGATATTGCACAGGGACGAAAGCTTGACACACGTGTCTAAGGAAACCACATTGGTATAAGGGACTCTTTTTATTCCCTTTTTTCTTTTTGATGAACAATTATCCAAATAAGCCATTCCACATTGTTGATTTTCTTGGACTCGGATGTCACGCAGGTAGCTATAATCTCCCACGTGGTAAGGTCAATTGCTGCTGTAACCACAAATGCACGACTGACTTCTGTTGTTGATTTCAATCGTTTGTTATTTTCTTCAATGTTTCACATTCTAACACTTTTCATCGTATTGCACAGGGACGAAAGCTTGACACACGTGTCTAAGGAAACCAATTTGGTATAAGGGACTGTGCTTATTCCCTTCTCTTTGTTTAATGAACAATTATCAAAGTAAGCCATTCCACATTGTTGATTTACTTAGACTCGGATGTCACGCAGGTAGCTATAATCTCCCACGTGGTAAGGTCAATTGCTGCTGTAACCACAAATGCACGACTGACTTCTGTTGTTGATTTCATTCGTTTGTTATTTTCTTCAACGTTTCTCATTCTAACACTTTTCAAGATATTGCACAGGGACGAAAGCTTGACACACGTGTCTAAGGAAACCACATTGGTATAAGGGACTCTTTTTATTCCCTTTTTTCTTTTTGATGAACAATTATCCAAATAAGCCATTCCACATTGTTGATTTTCTTGGACTCGGATGTCACGCAGGTAGCTATTATCTCCCACGTGGTAAGGTCAATTGCTGCTGTAACCACAAATGCACGACTGACTTCTGTTGTTGATTTCAATCGTTTGTTATTTTCTTCAATGTTTCTCATTCTAACACTTTTCATCGTATTGCACAGGGACGAAAGCTTGACACACGTGTCTATGGAAACCACATTGGTATAAGGGACTGTTCTTATTCCCTTCTTTCTGTATAATGATCAATTATCCAAGTAAGCCATTCCACATTGTTGATTTTCATGGACTCGGATGACACGCAGGTAGCTATAATCTCCCACGTGGTAAGGTCAATTGCTGCTGTAACCACAAATGCACGACTGACTTCTGTTGTTGATTTCATTTGTTTGTTTTTTGCTTCTATGTTTCTCATTCTAACACTTTTCATCGTATTGCACAGGGACGAAAGCTTGACTTACGTGTCTAAGGAAGCCACATTGGTATGAGGGACTGTTCTTATTCCCTTTTTTCTTTTTGATGAACAATTATCCAAGTAAGCCATTCCACATTGTTGATTTTCTTGGACTCGGATGTCACGCAGGTAGCTATAATCTCCCACGTGGTAAGGTCAATTGCTGCTGTAACCACAAATGCACGACTGACTTCTGTTGTTGATTTCATTCGTTTGTTATTTTATTCAATGTTTCTCATTCTAACACTTTTCATCGTATTGCACAGGGACGAAAGCTTGACACACATGTTTATGAAAACCACATCGGTATAAGGGACTGTTCTTATTCCATTCTTTCTGTATAATGATCAATTATCCAAGTAAGCCATTCCACATTGTTGATTTTCTTGGACTCGGATGTCACGCAGGTATCTATAATCTCCCACGTGGTAAGGTCAATTGCTGCTGTAACCACAAATGCACGACTGACTTCTGTTGTTGATTTCATTTGTTTGTTATTTCCTTCAATGTTTCTCATTCTAACTCTTTTCATCGTATTACACAGGAACGAAAGCTTGACACACGTGTCTAAGGAAACCACTTTGGTATAAGGGACTGTTCTTATTCCCTTCTTTTTGTTTAATGAACAATTATCCAAGTAAGCCATTCCACATTGTTGATTTTCTGGGACTCGGATGTCACGCAGGTAGCTATAATCTCCCACGTGGTAAGATCAATTGCTGCTGTAACCACAAATGCACGACTGACTTCTGTTGTTGATTTCATTTGTTTGTTATTTCCTTCAATGTTTCTCATTCTAACACTTTTCATCGTATTTCACAGGGACGAAAGATTGACACACGTGTCTAAGGAAACCACTTTGGTATGAGGGACTGTTCTTATTCCCTTCTTTTTGTTTAATGAACAATTATCCAAGTAAGCCATTCCACATTGTTGATTTTCTTGGACTCGGATGTCACGCAGGGAGCTATAATCTCCCACGTGGTAAGGTCATTTGCTGCTCTAACCACAATTGGACGGCTGACTTCTGTTGTTGATTTCATTTGTTTGTTATTTCCATCAATGTTTCTCATTCTAACACTTCTCATCGTATTGCACAGGGACGAAAGCTTGACACACGTGTCTATGGAAACCACATTGGTATAAGGGACTGTTCTTATTCCCTTCTTTCTGTATAATGATCAATTATCCAAGTAAGCTATTCCACATTGTTGATTTTCATGGACTCGGATGACACGCA
This sequence comes from Harmonia axyridis, assembly GCF_914767665.1. Lineage (NCBI taxonomy): Eukaryota > Metazoa > Arthropoda > Insecta > Coleoptera > Coccinellidae > Harmonia > Harmonia axyridis. Next base: position 44,480,587 of record NC_059503.1, read on the forward strand.
GGTAGCTATAATCTCCCACGTGGTAAGGTCAATTGCTGCTGAAACCACAAATGCACGACTGACCTCTGTTGTTGATTTCATTTGTTTGTTTTTTCCTTCTATGTTTCTCATTCTAACACTTTTTATCGTATTGCACAGAGACGAAAGATTGACTTACGTGTCTAAGGAAGCCACATTGGTATGGGGGACTGTTCTTATTCCCTTTTTTCTTTTTGATGAACAATTATCCAAGTAAGCCATTCCACATTGTTGATTTTCTTGGACTCGGATGTCACGCTAGTAGCTATATTCTCCCACGTGGTGAGGTAAATTGCTGCTGTAACCACAAATGCTCGACTGACTTCTGTTGTTGATTTCATTCGTTTGTTATTTTCTTCAATGTTTCTCATTCTAACACTTTTCATCGTATTGCACAGGAACGAAAGCTTGACACACGTGTCCAAGGCAACCACTTTGGTATAAGGGACTGTTCTTATTCCCTTCTTTTTGTTTAATGAACAATTATCCAAGTAAGCCATTCCACATTGTTGATTTTCTTGGACTCGGATGTCACGCAGGTAGCTATAATCTCCCACGTGGTAAGGTCCATTGCTGCTGTAACCACGAATGCACGATTGACTTCTGTTGTTGATTTCATTTGTTTGTTATTTCCTTCTATGTTTCTCATTCTAACACTTTTCATCGTTTTGCACGGGGACGAAAGATTGACACACGTGTCTAAGGAAACCACTTTGGTATGAGGGACTGTTCTTATTCCCTTCTTTTTGTTTAATGAACAATTATCCAAGTAAGCCATTCCACATTGTTGATTTTCTTGGACTCGGATGTCACGCAGGGAGCTATAATCTCCCACGTGGTAAGGTCAATTGCTGCTGTAACCACAAATGCACGATTGACTTATGTTGTTGATTTCATTCGTTTGTTATTTTCTTCAATGTTTCACATTCTAACACTTTTCATCGTATTGCACAGGGACGAAAGCTTGACACACGTGTCTAAAGAAACCACTTTGGTAAAAGGGACTGTTCTTATTTCCTTCTTTTTGTTCAATGAACAATTATTCCAGTAAGCCATTCCACATTGTTGATTTTCTTGGACTCGGATGTAACGCAGGTAGCTATAATCTCCCACGTGGTAAGGTCAATTGCTGCTGTAACCACAAATGCACGACTGACTTCTGTTGTTGATTTCATTTGTTTGTTTTTTCCTTCTATGTTTCTCATTCTAACATTTTTTATCGTATTGCACAGGGACGAAAGCTTGACACACGTGTCTAAGGAAACCACATTGGTATAAGGGACTCTTCTTATCCCCTTTTTTCTTTTTGATGAACAATTATCCAAATAAGCCATTCCACATTGTTGATTTTCTTGGACTCGGATGTCACGCAGGTAGCTATAATCTCCCACGTGGTAAGGTCAATTGCTGCTGTAACCACAAATGCACGACTGACTTCTGTTGTTGATTTCATTCGTTTGTTATTTTCTTCAATGTTCCTCATTCTAACACTTTTCATCGTATTGCACAGGGACGAAAGCTTGACACACGTGTCTAAGGAAACCACTTTGGTATAAGGGACTGTGCTTATTCCCTTCTCTTTGTTTAATGAACAATTATCAAAGTAAGCCATTCCACATTGTTGATTTTCTTAGACTCGGATGTCACGCAGGTAGCTATAATCTCCCACGTGGTAAGGTCAATTGCTGCTGTAACCACAATTGGACGGCTGACTTCTGTTGTTGATTTCATTTGTTTGTTATTTCCATCAATGTTTCTCATTCTAACACTTCTCATCGTATTGCACAGGGACGAAAGCTTGACACACGTGTCTATGGAAACCACATTGGTATAAGGGACTGTTCTTATTCCCTTCTTTCTGTATAATGATCAATTATCCAAGTAAGCCATTCCACATTGTTGATTTTCATGGACTCGGATGACACGCAGGTAGCTATAATCTCCCACGTGGTAAGGTCAATTGCTGCTGTAACCACAAATGCACGACTGACTTCTGTTGTTGATTTCATTTGTTTGTTTTTTCCTTCTATGTTTCTCATTCTAACACTTTTCATCGTATTGCACAGGGACGAAAGCTTGACTTACGTGTCTAAGGAAGCCACATTGGTATGAGGGACTGTTCTTATTCCCTTTTTTCTTTTTGATGAACAATTATCCAAGTAAGCCATTCCACATTGTTGATTTTCTTGGACTCGGATGTCACGCAGGTAGCTATAATCTCCCACGTGGTAAGGTCAATTGCTGCTGTAACCACAAATGCACGACTGACTTCTGTTGTTGATTTCATTCGTTTGTTATTTTATTCAATGTTTCTCATTCTAACACTTTTCATCGTATTGCACAGGGACGAAAGCTTGACACACGTGTTTATGAAAACCACATCGGTATAAGGGACTGTTCTTATTCCATTCTTTCTGTATAATGATCAATTATCCAAGTAAGCCATTCCACATTGTTGATTTTCTTGGACTCGGATGTCACGCAGGTATCTATAATCTCCCACGTGGTAAGGTCAATTGCTGCTGTAACCACAAATGCACGACTGACTTCTGTTGTTGATTTCATTTGTTTGTTATTTCCTTCAATGTTTCTCATTCTAACTCTTTTCATCGTATTACACAGGAACGAAAGCTTGACACACGTGTCTAAGGAAACCACTTTGGTATAAGGGACTGTTCTTATTCCCTTCTTTTTGTTTAATGAACAATTATCCAAGTAAGCCATTCCACATTGTTGATTTTCTGGGACTCGGATGTCACGCAGGTAGCTATAATCTCCCACGTGGTAAGGTCAATTGCTGCTGTAACCACAAATGCACGACTGACTTCTGTTGTTGATTTCATTTGTTTGTTATTTCCTTCAATGTTTCTCATTCTAACACTTTTCATCGTATTGCACAGGGACGAAAGCTTGACACACGTGTCTAAAGAAATCACATTGGTATAAGGGACTGTTCTTATTCCCTTCTTTTTGTTTAATTAACGATTATCCAAGTAAGCCATTCCACATTGTTTATTTTCTTGGACTCGGATGACACACGGGTAGCTATAATCTCCCACGTGGTAAGGTCATTTGCTGCTCTAACCACAATTGGACGGCTGACTTCTGTTGTTGATTTCATTTGTTTGTTATTTCCATCAATGTTTCACATTCTAACACTTCTCATCGTATTGCACAGGGACGAAAGCTTGACACACGTGTCTATGGAAACCACATTGGTATAAGGGACTGTTCTTATTCCCTTCTTTCTGTATAATGATCAATTATCCAAGTAAGCTATTCCACATTGTTGATTTTCATGGACTCGGATGACACGCAGGTAGCTATAATCTCCCACGTGGTAAGGTCAATTGCTGCTGAAACCACAAATGCACGACTGACTTCTGTTGTTGATTTCATTTGTTTGTTTTTTCCTTCTATGTTTCTCATTCTAACACTTTTTATCGTATTGCACAGAGACGAAAGCTTGACTTACGTGTCTAAGGAAGCCACATTGGTATGGGGGACTGTTCTTATTCCCTTTTTTCTTTTTGATGAACAATTATCCAAGTAAGCCATTCCACATTGTTGATTTTCTTGGACTCGGATGTCACGCAAGTAGCTATAATCTCCCACGTGGTGAGGTAAATTGCTGCTGTAACCACAAATGCTCGACTGACTTCTGTTGTTGATTTCATTCGTTTGTTATTTTCTTCAATGTTTCTCATTCTAACACTTTTCATCGTATTGCACAGGAACGAAAGCTTGACACACGTGTCCAAGGCAACCACTTTGGTATAAGGGACTGTTCTTATTCCCTTCTTTTTGTTTAATGAACAATTATCCAAGTAAGCCATTCCACATTGTTGATTTTCTTGGACTCGGATGTCACGCAGGTAGCTATAATCTCCCACGTGGTAAGGTCCATTGCTGCTGTAACCACGAATGCACGATTGACTTCTGTTGTTGATTTCATTTGTTTGTTATTTCCTTCTATGTTTCTCATTCTAACACTTTTCATCGTTTTGCACGGGGACGAAAGATTGACACACGTGTCTAAGGAAACCACTTTGGTATGAGGGACTGTTCTTATTCCCTTCTTTTTGTTTAATGAACAATTATCCAAGTAAGCCATTCCACATTGTTGATTTTCTTGGACTCGGATGTCACGCAGGGAGCTATAATCTCCCACGTGGTAAGGTCAATTGCTGCTGTAACCACAAATGCACGATTGACTTATGTTGTTGATTTCATTCGTTTGTTATATTCTTCAATGTTTCACATTCTAACACTTTTCATCGTATTGCACAGGGACGAAAGCTTGACACACGTGTCTAAAGAAACCACTTTGGTAAAAGGGACTGTTCTTATTTCCTTCTTTTTGTTCAATGAACAATTATTCCAGTAAGCCATTCCACATTGTTGATTTTCTTGGACTCGGATGTAACGCAGGTAGCTATAATCTCCCACGTGGTAAGGTCAATTGCTGCTGTAACCACAAATGCACGACTGACTTCTGTTGTTGATTTCATTTGTTTGTTTTTTCCTTCTATGTTTCTCATTCTAACATTTTTTATCGTATTGCACAGGGACGAAAGCTTGACACACGTGTCTAAGGAAACCACATTGGTATAAGGGACTCTTCTTATCCCCTTTTTTCTTTTTGATGAACAATTATCCAAATAAGCCATTCCACATTGTTGATTTTCTTGGACTCGGATGTCACGCAGGTAGCTATAATCTCCCACGTGGTAAGGTCAATTGCTGCTGTAACCACAAATGCACGACTGACTTCTGTTGTTGATTTCATTCGTTTGTTATTTTCTTCAATGTTTCTCATTCTAACACTTTTCATCATATTGCACAGGGACGAAAGCTTGACACACGTGTCTAAGGAAACCACTTTGGTATAAGGGACTGTGCTTATTCCCTTCTCTTTGTTTAATGAACAATTATCAAAGTAAGCCATTCCACATTGTTGATTTTCTTAGACTCGGATGTCACGCAGGTAGCTATAATCTCCCACGTGGTAAGGTCAATTGCTGCTGTAACCACAATTGGACGGCTGACTTCTGTTGTTGATTTCATTTGTTTGTTATTTCCATCAATGTTTCTCATTCTAACACTTCTCATCGTATTGCACAGGGACGAAAGCTTGACACACGTGTCTATGGAAACCACATTGGTATAAGGGACTGTTCTTATTCCCTTCTTTCTGTATAATGATCAATTATCCAAGTAAGCCATTCCACATTGTTGATTTTCATGGACTCGGATGACACGCAGGTAGCTATAATCTCCCACGTGGTAAGGTCAATTGCTGCTGTAACCACAAATGCACGACTGACTTCTGTTGTTGATTTCATTTGTTTGTTTTTTCCTTCTATGTTTCTCATTCTAACACTTTTCATCGTATTGCACAGGGACGAAAGCTTGACTTACGTGTCTAAGGAAGCCACATTGGTATGAGGGACTGTTCTTATTCCCTTCTTTCTTTTTGATGAACACATTATCCAAGTAAGCCATTCCACATTGTTGATTTTCTTGGACTCGGATGTCACGCAGGTAGCTATAATCTCCCACGTGGTAAGGTCAATTGCTGCTGTAACCACAAATGCACGACTGACTTCTGTTGTTGATTTCATTCGTTTGTTATTTTATTCAATGTTTCTCATTCTAACACTTTTCATCGTATTGCACAGGGACGAAAGCTTGACACACGTGTTTATGAAAACCACATCGGTATAAGGGACTGTTCTTATTCCATTCTTTCTGTATAATGATCAATTATCCAAGTAAGCCATTCCACATTGTTGATTTTCTTGGACTCGGATGTCACGCAGGTATCTATAATCTCCCACGTGGTAAGGTCAATGGCTGCTGTAACCACAAATGCACGACTGACTTCTGTTGTTGATTTCATTTGTTTGTTATTTCCTTCAATGTTTCTCATTCTAACTCTTTTCATCGTATTACACAGGAACGAAAGCTTGACACACGTGTCTAAGGAAACCACTTTGGTATAAGGTACTGTTCTTATTCCCTTCTTTTTGTTTAATGAACAATTATCCAAGTAAGCCATTCCACATTGTTGATTTTCTGGGACTCGGATGTCACGCAGGTAGCTATAATCTCCCACGTGGTAAGGTCAATTGCTGCTGTAACCACAAATGCACGACTGACTTCTGTTGTTGATTTCATTTGTTTGTTATTTCCTTCAATGTTTCTCATTCTAACACTTTTCATCGTATTGCACAGGGACGAAAGCTTGACACACGTGTCTAAAGAAATCACATTGGTATAAGGGACTGTTCTTATTCCCTTCTTTTTGTTTAATTAACAATTATCCAAGTAAGCCATTCCACATTGTTTATTTTCTTGGACTCGGATGACACACGGGTAGCTATAATCTCCCACGTGGTAAGGTCATTTGCTGCTCTAACCACAATTGGACGGCTGACTTCTGTTGTTGATTTCATTTGTTTGTTATTTCCATCAATGTTTCTCATTCTAACACTTCTCATCGTATTGCACAGGGACGAAAGCTTGACACACGTGTCTATGGAAACCACATTGGTATAAGGGACTGTTCTTATTCCCTTCTTTCTGTATAATGATCAATTATCCAAGTAAGCTATTCCACATTGTTGATTTTCATGGACTCGGATGACACGCAGGTAGCTATAATCTCCCACGTGGTAAGGTCAATTGCTGCTGAAACCACAAATGCACGACTGACTTCTGTTGTTGATTTCATTTGTTTGTTTTTTCCTTCTATGTTTCTCATTCTAACACTTTTTATCGTATTGCACAGAGACAAAAGCTTGACTTACGTGTCTAAGGAAGCCACATTGGTATGGGGGACTGTTCTTATTCCCTTTTTTCTTTTTGATGAACAATTATCCAAGTAAGCCATTCCACATTGTTGATTTTCTTGGACTCGGATGTCACGCAGGTAGCTATAATCTCCCACGTGGTAAGGTCAATTGCTGCTGTAACCACAAATGCACGACTGACTTCTGTTGTTGATTTCATTCGTTTGTTATTTTCTTCAATGTTTCTCATTCTAACACTTTTCATCGTATTGCACAGGGACGAAAGCTTGACACACGTGTCTAAGGAAACCACTTTGGTATAAGGGACTGTGCTTATTCCCTTCTCTTTGTTTAATGAACAATTATCAAAGTAAGCCATTCCACATTGTTGATTTTCTTAGACTCGGATGTCACGCAGGTAGCTATAATCTCCCACGTGGTAAGGTCAATTGCTGCTGTAACCACAATTGGACGGCTGACTTCTGTTGTTGATTTCATTTGTTTGTTATTTCCATCAATGTTTCTCATTCTAACACTTCTCATCTTATTGCACAGGGACGAAAGCTTGACACACGTGTCTATGGAAACCACATTGGTATAAGGGACTGTTCTTATTCCCTTCTTTCTGTATAATGATCAATTATCCAAGTAAGCCATTCCACATTGTTGATTTTCATGGACTCGGATGACACGCAGGTAGCTATAATCTCCCACGTGGTAAGGTCAATTGCTGCTGTAACCACAAATGCACGACTGACTTCTGTTGTTGATTTCATTTGTTTGTTTTTTCCTTCTATGTTTCTCATTCTAACACTTTTCATCGTATTGCACAGGGACGAAAGCTTGACTTACGTGTCTAAGGAAGCCACATTGGTATGAGGGACTGTTCTTATTCCCTTTTTTCTTTTTGATGAACAATTATCCAAGTAAGCCATTCCACATTGTTGATTTTCTTGGACTCGGATGTCACGCAGGTAGCTATAATCTCCCACGTGGTAAGGTCAATTGCTGCTGTAACCACAAATGCACGACTGACTTCTGTTGTTGATTTCATTCGTTTGTTATTTTATTCAATGTTTCTCATTCTAACACTTTTCATCGTATTGCACAGGGACGAAAGCTTGACACACGTGTCTAAAGAAATCACATTGGTATAAGGGACTGTTCTCATCCCTTCTTTTTGTTTAATTAACAATTATCCAAGTAAGCCATTCCACATTGTTTATTTTCTTGGACTCGGATGACACACGGGTAGCTATAATCTCCCACGTGGTAAGGTCATTTGCTGCTGTAACCACAATTGGACGGCTGACTTCTGTTGTTGATTTCATTTGTTTGTTATTTCCATCAATGTTTCTCATTCTAACACTTCTCATCGTATTGCACAGGGACGAAAGCTTGACACACGTGTCTATGGAAACCACATTGGTATAAGGGACTGTTCTTATTCCCTTCTTTCTGTATAATGATCAATTATCCAAGTAAGCCATTCCACATTGTTGATTTTCATGGACTCGGATGACACGCAGGTAGCTATAATCTCCCACGTGGTAAGGTCAATTGCTGCTGTAACCACAAATGCACGACTGACTTCTGTTGTTGATTTCATTTGTTTGTTTTTTCCTTGTATGTTTCTCATTCTAACACTTTTCATCGTATTGCACAGGGACGAAAGCTTGACTTACGTGTCTAAGGAAGCCACATTGGTATGAGGGACTGTTCTTATTCCCTTTTTTCTTTTTGATGAACAATTATCCAAGTAAGCCATTCCACATTGTTGATTTTCTTGGACTCGGATGTCACGCAGGTAGCTATAATCTCCCACGTGGTAAGGTCAATTGCTACTGTAACCACAAATGCACGACTGACTTCTGTTGTTGATTTCATTCGTTTGTTATTTTATTCAATGTTTCTCATTCTAACACTTTTCATCGTATTGCACAGGGACGAAAGCTTGACACACGTGTTTATGAAAACCACATCGGTATAAGGGACTGTTCTTATTCCATTCTTTCTGTATAATGATCAATTATCCAAGTAAGCCATTCCACATTGTTGATTTTCTTGGACTCGGATGTCACGCAGGTATCTATAATCTCCCACGTGGTAAGGTCAATTGCTGCTGTAACCACAAATGCACGACTGACTTCTGTTGTTGATTTCATTTGTTTGTTATTTCCTTCAATGTTTCTCATTCTAACTCTTTTCATCGTATTACACAGGAACGAAAGCTTGACACACGTGTCTAAGGAAACCACTTTGGTATAAGGGACTGTTCTTATTCCCTTCTTTTTGTTTAATGAACAATTATCCAAGTAAGCCATTCCACATTGTTGATTTTCTGGGACTCGGATGTCACGCAGGTAGCTATAATCTCCCACGTGGTAAGGTCAATTGCTGCTGTAACCACAAATGCACGACTGACTTCTGTTGTTGATTTCATTTGTTTGTTATTTCCTTCAATGTTTCTCATTCTAACACTTTTCATCGTATTGCACAGGGACGAAAGCTTGACACACGTGTCTAAAGAAATCACATTGGTATAAGGGACTGTTCTTATTCCCTTCTTTTTGTTTAATTAACAATTATCCAAGTAAGCCATTCCACATTGTTTATTTTCTTGGACTCGGATGACACACGGGTAGCTATAATCTCCCACGTGGTAAGGTCATTTGCTGCTCTAACCACAATTGGACTGCTGACTTCTGTTGTTCATTTCATTTGTTTGTTATTTCCATCAATGTTTCTCATTCTAACACTTCTCATCGTATTGCACAGGGACGAAAGCTTGACACACGTGTCTATGGAAACCACATTGGTATAAGGGACTGTTCTTATTCCCTTCTTTCTGTATAATGATCAATTATCCAAGTAAGCTATTCCACATTGTTGATTTTCATGGACTCGGATGACACGCAGGTAGCTATAATCTCCCACGTGGTAAGGTCAATTGCTGCTGAAACCACAAATGCACGACTGACTTCTGTTGTTGATTTCATTTGTTTGTTTTTTCCTTCTATGTTTCTCATTCTAACACTTTTTATCGTATTGCACAGAGACGAAAGCTTGACTTACGTGTCTAAGGAAGCCACATTGGTATGGAGGACTGTTCTTATTCCCTTTTTTCTTTTTGATGAACAATTATCCAAGTAAGCCATTCCACATTGTTGATTTTCTTGGACTCGGATGTCACGCAAGTAGCTATAATCTCCCACGTGGTGAGGTAAATTGCTGCTGTAACCACAAATGCTCGACTGACTTCTGTTGTTGATTTCATTCGTTTGTTATTTTCTTCAATGTTTCTCATTCTAACACTTTTCATCGTATTGCACAGGAACGAAAGCTTGACACACGTGTCCAAGGCAACCACTTTGGTATAAGGGACTGTTCTTATTCCCTTCTTTTTGTTTAATGAACAATTATCCAAGTAAGCCATTCCACATTGTTGATTTTCTTGGACTCGGATGTCACGCAGGTAGCTATAATCTCCCACGTGGTAAGGTCCATTGCTGCTGTAACCACGAATGCACGATTGACTTATGTTGTTGATTTCATTCGTTTGTTATTTTCTTCAATGTTTCACATTCTAACACTTTTCATCGTATTGCACAGGGACGAAAGCTTGACACACGTGTCTAAGGAAACCACTTTGGTAAAAGGGACTGTTCTTATTTCCTTCTTTTTGTTCAATGAACAATTATTCCAGTAAGCCATTCCACATTGTTGATTTTCTTGGACTCGGATGTAACGCAGGTAGCTATAATCTCCCACGTGGTACGGTCAATTGCTGCTGTAACCACAAATGCACGACTGACTTCTGTTGTTGATTTCATTTGTTTGTTTTTTCCTTCTATGTTTCTCATTCTAACATTTTTCATCGTATTGCACAGGGACGAAAGCTTGACACACGTGTCTAAGGAAACCACATTGGTATAAGGGACTCTTCTTATCCCCTTTTTTCTTTTTGATGAACAATTATCCAAATAAGCCATTCCACATTGTTGATTTTCTTGGACTCGGATGTCACGCAGGTAGCTATAATCTCCCACGTGGTAAGGTCAATTGCTGCTGTAACCACAAATGCACGACTGACTTCTGTTGTTGATTTCATTCGTTTGTTATTTTCTTCAATGTTTCTCATTCTAACACTTTTAATCGTATTGCACAGGGACGAAAGCTTGACACACGTGTCTAAGGAAACCACTTTGGTATAGGGGACTGTTCTTATTCCCTTTTTTCTTTTTGATGAACAATTATCCAAGTAAGCCATTACACATTGTTGATTTTCTTGGACTCGGATGTCACGCAGGTAGCTATAATCTCCCACGTGGTGAGGTCAATTGCTGCTGTAACCACAAATGCACGACTGACTTCTGTTGTTGATTTCATTCGTTTGTTATTTTCTTCAATGTTTCTCATTCTAACACTTTTCATCGTATTGCACAAGGACGAAAGCTTGACACACGTGTCTATGGAAACCACATCGGTATAAGGGACTGTTCTTATTCCATTCTTTCTGTATAATGATCAATTATCCAAGTAAGCCATTCCACATTGTTGATTTTCTTGGACTCGGATGTCACGCAGGTAGCTATAATCTCCCACGTGGTAAGGTCAATTGCTGCTGTAACCACAAATGCACGACTGACTTCTGTTGTTGAATTCATTTGTTTGTTGTTTCCTTCAATGTTTCTCATTCTAACTCTTTTCATCGTATTACACAGGGACGAAAGCTTGACTTACGTGTCTAAGGAAGCCACATTGGAATGAGGGACTGTTCTCATTCCCTTCTTTTTGTTTAATGAACAATTATCCAAGTAAGCCATTCCACATTGTTGATTTTCTTGGACTCGGATGTCACGCAGGTAGCTATAATCTCCCACGTGGTAAGGTCCATTGCTGCTGTAACCACGAATGCACGATTGACTTCTGTTGTTGATTTCATTTGTTTGTTATTTCCTTCTATGTTTCTCATTCTAACACTTTTGATCGTATTGCACAGGGACAAAAGCTTGACACACATGTCTAAGGAAACCACAAGGGTTTGTTCTCATTCCCTTTTTTCTTTTTGATGAACAATTATCCAAGTAAGCCATTCCACATTGTTGATTTTCTTGGACTCGGATGTCACGCAGGTAGCTATAATCTCCCACGTGGTAAGGTCAATTGCTGCTGTAACCACAAATGCTCAACTGACTTCTGTTGTTGATTTCATTCGTTTGTTATTTTCTTCAATGTTTCTCATTCTAACACTTTTCATCGTATTGCACAGGGACGAAAGCTTGACACACGTGTCTAAGGAAACCACTTTGGTATAAGGGACTGTTCTCATTCCCTTCTTTTTGTTTAATGAACAATTATCCAAGTAAGCCATTCCACATTGTTGATTTTCTTGGACTCGGATGTCACGCAGGTAGCTATAATCTCCCACGTGGTAAGGTCCATTGCTGCTGTAACCACGAATGCACGAATGACTTCTGTTGTTGATATCATTTGTTTGTTATTTCCTTCTATGTTTCTCATTCTAACACTTTTCAACGTATTGCACAGGGACGAAAGCTTGACACACGTGTCTAAGGAAACCACTTTGTTATGAGGGACTGTTCTTATTCCCTTCTTTTTGTTTAATGAACAATTATCCAAGTAAGCCATTCCACATTGTTGATTTTCTTGGACTCGTATGTCACGCAGGGAGCTATAATCTCCCACGTGGTAAGGTCAATTGCTGCTGTAACCACAAATGCACGACTGACTTCTGTTGTTGATTTCATTTGTTTGTTATTTCCTTCTATGTTTCTCATTCTAACACTTTTCATCGTATTGCACAGGGACGAAAGCTTGACACACGTGTCTAAGGAAACCACATTGGTATAAGGGACTGTTCTTATTCCCTTTCTTCATTTTGATGAACAATTATCCAAGTAAGCAATTCCACATTGTTGATTTTCTCGGACTACGATGTCACGCAGGTAGCTATAATCTCCCACGTGTTAAGGTCAATTGCTGCTGTAACCACAAATGCTCGACTGACTTCTGTTGTTGATTTCATTCGTTTGTTATTTTCTTCAATGTTTCTCATTTTAACACTTTTCATCGTATTGCACAGGGACGAAAGCTTGACACACGTGTCTAAGGAAACCAATTTGGTATGAGGGACTGTGCTTATTCCCTTCTTTTTGTTTGATGAACAATTATCAAAGTAAGCCATTCCACATTGTTGATTTTCTTAGACTCGGATGTCACGCAGGTAGCTATAATCTCCCACGTGGTAAGGTCAATTGCTGCTGTAACCACAAATGCACGACTGACTTCTGTTGTTGATTTCATTCGTTTGTTATTTTCTTCAATGTTTCTCATTCTAACACTTTTCATTGTATTGCACAGGGACGAAAGCTTGACACACGTGTCTAAGGAAACCAATTTGGTTAAGGGACTGTGCTTATTCCCTTCTTTTTGTTTGATGAACAATTATCAAAGTAAGCCATTCCACATTGTTGATTTTCTTAGACTCGGATGTCACGCAGGTAGCTATAATCTCCCACGTGGTGAGGTCAATTGCTGCTGTAACCACAAATGCACGACTGACTTCTGTTGTTGATTTCATTCGTTTGTTATTTTCTTCAATGTTTCTCATTCTAACACTTTTCATCGTATTGCACAGGGACGAAAGCTTGACTTTCGTGTTTAAGGAAGCCACATTGGTATGAGGGACTGTTCTTATTCCTTTTTTTCTTTTTGATGAACAATTATCCAAGTAAGCCATTCCACATTGTTGATTTTCTTGGACTAGGATGTCACGCAGCTAGCTATAATCTCCCACGTGGTAAGGTCAATTGCTGCTGTAACCACAAATGCACGACTGACTTTTGTTGTTAATTTCATTTGTTTGTTATTTCCTTCTATGTTTCTCATTCTAACACTTTTCATCGTATTGCACAGGGACGAAAGCTTGACACACGTGTCTAAGGAAACCACAAGGGTTTGTTCTCATTCCCTTTTTTCTTTTTGATGAACAATTATCCAAGTAAGCCATTCCACATTGTTGATTTTCTTGGACTCGGATGTCACGCAGGTAGCTATAATCTCCCACGTGGTAAGGTCAATTGCTGCTCTAACCACAAATGCTCGACTGACTTCTGTTGTTTATTTCATTCGTTTGTTATTTTCTCCAATGTTTCTCATTCTAACACTTTTCATCGTATTGCACAGGGACGAAAGCTTGACACACGTGTCTAAGGAAACCACTTTGGTATAAGGGACTGTTCTCATTCCCTTCTTTTTGCTTAATGAACAATTATCCAAGTAAGCCATTCCACATTGTTGATTTTCTTGGACTCGGGTGTCACGCAGGTAGCTATAATCTCCCACGTGGTAAGGTCCATTGCTGCTGTAACCACGAATGCACGATTGACTTCTGTTGTTGATTTCATTTGTTTGTTATTTCCTTCTATGTTTCTCATTCTAACACTTTTCAACGTATTGCACAGGGACGAAAGCTTGACACACGTGTCTAAGGAAACCACTTTGGTATGAGGGACTGTTCTTATTCCCTTCTTTTTGTTTAAAGAACAATTATCCAAGTAAGCCATTCCACATTGTTGATTTTCTTGGACTCGTATGTCACGCAGGGAGCTATAATCTCCCAAGTGGTAAGGTCAATTGCTGCTGTAACCACAAATGCACGACTGACTTCTGTTGTTGATTTCATTTGTTTGTTATTTCCTTCTATGTTTCTCATTCTAACACTTTTCATCGTATTGCACAGGGACGAAAGCTTTACACACGTGTCTAAGGAATCCACATTGGTATAAGGGACTGTTCTTATTCCCTTTTTTCATTTTGATGAACAATTATCCAAGTATGCAATTCCACATTGTTGATTTTCTCGGACTACGATGTCACGCAGGTAGCTATAATCTCCTACGTGTTAAGGTCAATTGCTGCTGTAACCACAAATGCACGACTGACTTCTGTTGTTGATTTCATTCGTTTGTTATTTTCTTCAATGTTTCTCATTTTAACACTTTTCATCGTATTGCACAGGGACGAAAGCTTGACACACGTGTCTAAGGAAACCACTTTGGTATAAGGGACTGTTCTCATTCCCTTCTTTTTGCTTAATGAACAATTATCCAAGTAAGCCATTCCACATTGTTGATTTTCTTGGACTACGATGTCACGCAGGTAGCTATAATCTCCCACGTGTTAAGGTCAATTGCTGCTGTAACCACAAATGCACGACTGACTTCTGTTGTTGATTTCATTCGTTTGTTATTTTCTTCAATGTTTCTCATTCTAACACTTTTCATCGTATTGCACAGGGACGAAAGCTTGACAGACGTATCTAAGGAAACCAATTTGGTATAAGGGACTGTGCTTATTCCCTTTTTTTTGTTCAATGAACAATTATCCAAGTAAGCCATTCCACATTGTTGATTTTCTTGGACTCGGATGTCACGCAGGTAGCTATAATCTCCCACGTGGTAAGGTCAATTGCTGCTCTAACCACAAATGCTCGACTGACTTCTGTTGTTTATTTCATTCGTTTGTTATTTTCTCCAATGTTTCTCATTCTAACACTTTTCATCGTATTGCACAGGGACGAAAGCTTGACACACGTGTCTAAGGAAACCACTTTGGTATAAGGGACTGTTCTCATTCCCTTCTTTTTGCTTAATGAACAATTATCCAAGTAAGCCATTCCACATTGTTGATTTTCTTGGACTCGGGTGTCACGCAGGTAGCTATAATCTCCCACGTGGTAAGGTCCATTGCTGCTGTAACCACGAATGCACGATTGACTTCTGTTGTTGATTTCATTTGTTTGTTATTTCCTTCTATGTTTCTCATTCTAACACTTTTCAACGTATTGCACAGGGACGAAAGCTTGACACACGTGTCTAAGGAAACCACTTTGGTATGAGGGACTGTTCTTATTCCCTTCTTTTTGTTTAAAGAACAATTATCCAAGTAAGCCATTCCACATTGTTGATTTTCTTGGACTCGTATGTCACGCAGGGAGCTATAATCTCCCAAGTGGTAAGGTCAATTGCTGCTGTAACCACAAATGCACGACTGACTTCTGTTGTTGATTTCATTTGTTTGTTATTTCCTTCTATGTTTCTCATTCTAACACTTTTCATCGTATTGCACAGGGACGAAAGCTTTACACACGTGTCTAAGGAATCCACATTGGTATAAGGGACTGTTCTTATTCCCTTTTTTCATTTTGATGAACAATTATCCAAGTATGCAATTCCACATTGTTGATTTTCTCGGACTACGATGTCACGCAGGTAGCTATAATCTCCTACGTGTTAAGGTCAATTGCTGCTGTAACCACAAATGCACGACTGACTTCTGTTGTTGATTTCATTCGTTTGTTATTTTCTTCAATGTTTCTCATTTTAACACTTTTCATCGTATTGCACAGGGACGAAAGCTTGACACACGTGTCTAAGAAACCAATTTGGTATAAGGGACTGTGCTTATTCCCTTCTTTTTGTTTGATGAACAATTATCAAAGTAAGCCATTCCACATTGTTGATTTTCTTAGACTCGGATGTCACGCAGGTAGCTATAATCTCCCACGTGGTAAGGTCAATTGCTGCTGTAACCACAAATGCACGACTGACTTCTGTTGTTGATTTCATTCGTTTGTTATTTTCTTCAATGTTTCTCATTCTAACACTTTTCATTGTATTGCACAGGGACGAAAGATTGACACACGTGTCTAAGGAAACCAATTTGGTATAAGGGACTGTGCTTATTCCCTTCTTTTTGTTTGATGAACAATTATCAAAGTAAGCCATTCCACATTGTTGATTTTCTTTGACTCGGATGTCACGCAGGTAGCTATAATCTCCCACGTGGTGAGGTCAATTGCTGCTGTAACCACAAATGCACGACTGACTTCTGTTGTTGATTTCATTCGTTTGTTATTTTCTTCAATGTTTCTCATTCTAACACTTTTCATCGTATTGCACAGGGACGAAAGCTTGACACACGTGTCCATGGAAACCACATCGGTATAAGGGACTGTTCTTATTCCATTCTTTCTGTATAATGATCAATTATCCAAGTAAGCCATTCCACATTGTTGATTTTCTTGGACTACGATGTCACGCAGGTAGCTATAATCTCCCACGTGTTAAGGTCAATTGCTGCTGTAACCACAAATGCACGACTGACTTCTGTTGTTGATTTCATTCGTTTGTTATTTTCTTCAATGTTTCTCATTCTAACACTTTTCATCGTATTGCACAGGGACGAAAGCTTGACAGACGTATCTAAGGAAACCAATTTGGTATAAGGGACTGTGCTTATTCCCTTTTTTTTGTTCAATGAACAATTATCTAAGTAAGCCATTCCACATTGTTGATTTTCTTAGACTCGGATGTCACGCAGGTAGCTATAATCTCCCACGTGGTAAGGTCAATTGCTGCTGTAACCACAAATGCACGACTGACTTCTGTTGTTGAGTTCATTTGTTTGTTATTTCCTTCAATGTTTTTCATTCTAACACTTCTCATCGTATTGCACAGGGACGAAAGCTTGACACACGTGTCTAAAGAAATCACATTGATATAAGGGTCTGTTCTTATTCCCTTCTTTTTGTTTAATTAACAATTATATAAGTAAGCCATTCCACATTGTTTATTTTTTTGGACTCGGATGACACACGGGTAGCTATAATCTCCCACGTGGTAAGGTCGTTTGCTGATGTAACCACAATTGGACGGCTGACTTCTGTTGTTGATTTCATTTGTTTGTTATTTCCATCAATGTTTCTCATTCTAACACTTCTCATCGTATCGCACAGGGACGAAAGCTTGACACACGTGTCTATGAAAACCACATTGGTATAAGGGACTGCTCTTATTCCCTTCTTTCTGTATAATGATCAATTATCCAAGTAAGCCATTCAACATTGTTGATTTTCATGGACTCGGATGACACGCAGCTAGCTATAATCTCCCACGTGGTAAGGTCAATTGCTGCTGTAACCACAAATGCACGACTGACTTCTGTTGTTGATTTCATTCGTTTGTTATTTTATTCAATGTTTCTCATTCTAACACTTTTCATCGTATTGCACTGGGACGAAAGCTTGACACACGTGTCTATGAAAACCACATCGGTATAAGGGACTGTTCTTATTCCATTCTTTCTGTATAATGATCAATTATCCAAGTAAGCCATTCCACATTGTTGATTTTTTTGGACTCGGATGTCACGCAGGTATCTATAATCTCCAACGTGGTAAGGTCAATTGCTGCTGTAACCACAAATGCACGATTGACTTCTGTTGTTGATTTCATTTGTTTGTTATTTCCTTCAATGTTTCTCATTCTAACTCTTTTCATCGTATTACACAGGGACGAAAGCTTGACTTACGTGTCTAAGGAAGCCACATTGGTATGAGGGACTGTTCTTGTTCCATTTTTTCTTCTTGATGAACAATTATCCAAGTAAGCCATTCCACATTGTTGATTTTCTTGGACTCGGATGTCACGCAGGTAGCTATAATCTCCCACGTGGTAAGGTCAATTGCTGCTGTAACCACAAATGCACGACTGACTTCTGTTGTTGATTTCATTCGTTTGTTATTTTATTCAATGTTTCTCATTCTAACACTTTTCATCGTATTGCACTGGGACGAAAGCTTGACACACGTGTCTATGAAAACCACATCGGTATAAGGGACTGTTCTTATTCCATTCTTTCTGTATAATGATCAATTATCCAAGTAAGCCATTCCACATTGTTGATTTTTTTGGACTCGGATGTCACGCAGGTATCTATAATCTCCAACGTGGTAAGGTCAATTGCTGCTGTAACCACGAATGCACGATTGACTTCTGTTGTTGATTTCATTTGTTTGTTATTTCCTTCTATGTTTCTCATTCTTACACTTTTCATCGTATTGCACAAGGACGAAAGCTTGACACACGTGTCTAAGGAAACCACTTTGGTATAAGGGACTGTTCTTATTCCCTTCTTTTTGTTTAATGAACAATTATCCAAGTAAGCCATTCCACATTGTTGATTTTCTTGGACTCGGATGTAACGCAGGTAGCTATAATCTCCCACGTGGTAAGGTCCATTGCTGCTGTAACCACGAATGCACGATTGACTTCTGTTGTTGATTCCATTTGTTTGTTATTTCCTTCTATGTTTCTCATTCTAACACTTTTCATCGTATTGCACAGGGACGAAAGCTTGACACACGCGTCTAAGGAAACCACATTGGTATAAGGGACTGTTCTTATTCCCTTTTTTCATTTTGATGAACAATTATCCAAGTATGTCACGCAGGTAGCTATAATCTCCCACGTGTTAAGGTCAATTGCTGCTGTAACCACAAATGCACGACTGACTTCTGTTGTTGATTTCATTCGTTTGTTATTTTCTTCAATGTTTCTCATTCTAACACTTTTCATCGTATTGCACAGGGACGAAAGCTTGACACACGTGTCTAAGGAAACCAATTTGGTATAAGGGACTGTGCTTATTCCCTTCTTCTTGTTTAATGAACAATTATCAAAGTAAGCCATTCCACATTGTTGATTTTCTTAGACTCGGATGTCACGCAGGTAGCTATAATCTCCCACGTGGTAAGGTCATTTGCTGCTGTAACCACAATTGGAAGGCTGACTTCTGTTGTTGATTTCATTTGTTTGTTATTTCCATCAATGTTTCTCATTCTAACACTTCTCATCGTATTGCACAGGGACGAAAGCTTGACACACGTGTCTGAAGAAATCACATTGGTATAAGGGACTGTTCTCATTCCCTTCTTTTTGTTTAATTAACAATTATCCAAGTAAGCCATTCCACATTGTTTATTTTCTTGGACTCGGATGACACACGGGTAGCTATAATCTCCCACGTGGTAAGGTCATTTGCTGCTGTAACCACAATTGGAAGGCTGACTTCTGTTGTTGATTTCATTTGTTTGTTATTTCCATCAATGTTTCTCATTCTAACACTTCTCATCGTATTGCACAGGGACGAAAGCTTGACACACGTGTCTATGGAAACCACATTGGTATAAGGGACTGTTCTTATTCCCTTCTTTCTGTATAATGATCAATTATCCAAGTAAGCCATTCCACATTGTTGATTTTCATGGACTCGGATGACACGCAGGTAGCTATAATCTCCCACGTGGTAAGGTCAATTGCTGCTGTAACCACAAATGCACGATTGACTTCTGTTGTTGATTTCATTTGTTAGTTTTTTCCTTCTATGTTTCTCATTCTAACACTTTTTATCGTATTGCACAGGGACGAAAGCTTGACTTACGTGTCTAAGGAAGCCACATTGGTATGAGGGACTGTTCTTATTCCCTTTTTTCTTTTTGATGAACAATTATCCAAGTAAGCCAATCCACATTGTTGATTTTCTTGGACTCGGATGTCACGCAGGTAGCTATAATCTCCCACGTGGTAAGGTCAATTGCTGCTGTAACCACAAATGCACGACTGACTTCTGTTGTTGATTTCATTCGTTTGTTATTTTGTTCAATGTTTCTCATTCTAACACTTTTCATCGTATTGCACTGGGACGAAAGCTTGACACACGTGTCTATGAAAACCACATCGGTATAAGGGACTGTTCTTATTCCCTTCTTTCTGTATAATGATCAATTATCCAAGTAAGCCATTCCACATTGTTGATTTTCATGGACTCGGATGACACGCAGGTAGCTATAATCTCCCACGTGGTAAGGTCAATTGCTGCTGTAACCACAAATGCACGACTGACTTCTGTTGTTGATTTCATTTGTTTGTTATTTCCTTCAATGTTTCTCATTCTAATTCTTTTCATCGTATTACACAGGGACGAAAGCTTGACTTACGTGTCTAAGGAAGCCACATTGGTATGAGGGACTGTTCTTGTTCCCTTTTTTCTTCTTGATGAACAATTATCCAAGTAAGCCATTCCACATTGTTGATTTTCTTGGACTAGGATGTCACGCAGGTAGCTATAATCTCCCACGTGGTAAGGTCAATTGCTGCTGTAACCACAAATGCACGACTGACTTCTGTTGTTAATTTCATTTGTTTGTTATTTCATTCTATGTTTTTCATTCTTACACTTTTCATCATATTGCACAGGGACGAAAGCTTGACACACGTGTCTAAGGAAACCACAAGGGTTTGTTCTCATTCCCTTTTTTCTTTTTGATGAACAATTATCCAAGTAAGCCATTCCACATTGTTGATTTTCTTGGACTCGGATGTCACGCAGGTAGCTATAATCTCCCACGTGGTGAGGTCAATTGCTGCTGTAACCACAAATGCTCGACTGACTTCTGTTGTTGATTTCATTCGTTTGTGATTTTCTTCAATGTTTCTCATTCTAACACTTTTCATCGTATTGCACAGGGACGAAAGCTTGACACACGTGTCCAAGGAAACCACTTTGGTATAAGGGAATGTTCTTATTCCCTTCTTTTTGTTTAATGAACAATTATCCAAGTAAGCCATTCCACATTGTTGATTTTCTTGGACTCGGATGTCACGCAGGTAGCTATAATCTCTCACGTGGTAAGGTCCATTGCTGCTGTAACCACGAATGCACGATTGACTTCTGTTGTTGATTTCATTTGTTTGTTATTTCCTTCTATGTTTCTCATTCTAACACTTTTCATCGTATTTCACAGGGACGAATGCTTGACACACGTGTCTGAGGAAACTACTTTGGTATAAGCGACTGTTCTTATTCCCTCCTTTTTGTTTAATGAACAATTATCCAAGTAAGCCATTCCACATTGTTCATTTTCTTGGACTCGGATGTCACGCAGGTAGCTATAACCTCTCACGTGGTAAGGTCCATTGCTGCTGTAACCACGAATGCACGATTGACTTCTGTTGTTGATTTCATTTGTTTGTTATTTCCTTCTATGTTTCTCATTCTAACTCTTTTCATCGTATTACACAGGGACGAAAGCTTGACTTACGTGTCTAAGGAAGCCACATTGGTATGAGGGACTGTTCTTGTTCCATTTTTTCTTCTTGATGAACAATTATCCAAGTAAGCCATTCCACATTGTTGATTTTCTTGGACTCGGATGTAACGCAGGTAGCTATAATCTCCCACGTGGTAAGGTCCATTGCTGCTGTAACGACGAATGCACGATTGACTTCTGTTGTTGATTTCATTTGTTTGTTATTTCCTTCTATGTTTCTCATTCTAACACTCTTCATCGTATTGCACAGGGACGAAAGCTTGACACACGCATCTAAGGAAACCACATTGGTATAAGGGACTGTTCTTATTCCCTTTTTTCATTTTGATGAACAATTATCCAAGTAAGCCATTCCACATTGTTGATTTTCTTGGACTCGGATGTCACGTAGGTAGCTATAATCTCCCACGTGGTGAGGTCAATTGCTGCTGTAACCACAAATGCTCGACTGACTTCTGTTGTTGATCTCATTCGTTTGTTATTTTCTTCAATGTTTCTCATTCTAACACTTTTCATCGTATTGCACAGGGACGAAAGCTTGACACACGTGTCTAAGGAAACCAATTTGGTATAAGGGACTGTGCTTATTCCCTTCTTTTTGTTTAATGAACAATTATCAAAGTAAGCCATTCCACATTGTTGATTTTCTTAGACTCGGATGTCACGCAGGTAGCTATAATCTCCCACGTGGTAAGGTCAATTGCTGCTGTAACCACAAATGCACGACTGACTTCTGTTGTTGATTTCATTCGTTTGTTATTTTATTCAATGTTTCTCATTCTAACACTTTTCATCGTATTGCACTGGGACGAAAGCTTGACACACGTGTCTATGAAAACCACATCGGTATAAGGGACTGTTCTTATTCCATTCTTTCTGTATAATGATCAATTATCCAAGTAAGCCATTCCACATTGTTGATTTTTTTGGACTCGGATGTCACGCAGGTATCTATAATCTCCCACGTGGTAAGGTCAATTGCTGCTGTAACCACGAATGCACGATTGACTTCTGTTGTTGATTTCATTTGTTTGTTATTTCCTTCTATGTTTCTCATTCTTACACTTTTCATCGTATTGCACAAGGACGAAAGCTTGACACACGTGTCTAAGGAAACCACTTTGGTATAAGGGACTGTTCTTATTCCCTTCTTTTTGTTTAATGAACAATTATCCAAGTAAGCCATTCCACATTGTTGATTTTCTTGGACTCGGATGTAACGCAGGTAGCTATAATCTCCCACGTGGTAAGGTCCATTGCTGCTGTAACCACGAATGCACGATTGACTTCTGTTGTTGATTCCATTTGTTTGTTATTTCCTTCTATGTTTCTCATTCTAACACTTTTCATCGTATTGCACAGGGACGAAAGCTTGACACACGCGTCTAAGGAAACCACATTGGTATAAGGGACTGTTCTTATTCCCTTTTTTCATTTTGATGAACAATTATCCAAGTAAGCCATTCCACATTGTTGATTTTCATGGACTACGATGTCACGCAGGTAGCTATAATCTCCCACGTGTTAAGGTCAATTGCTGCTGTAACCACAAATGCACGACTGACTTCTGTTGTTGATTTCATTCGTTTGTTATTTTCTTCAATGTTTCTCATTCTAACACTTTTCATCGTATTGCACAGGGACGAAAGCTTGACACACGTGTCTAAGGAAACCAATTTGGTATAAGGGACTGTGCTTATTCCCTTCTTCTTGTTTAATGAACAATTATCAAAGTAAGCCATTCCACATTGTTGATTTTCTTAGACTCGGATGTCACGCAGGTAGCTATAATCTCCCACGTGGTAAGGTCATTTGCTGCTGTAACCACAATTGGAAGGCTGACTTCTGTTGTTGATTTCATTTGTTTGTTATTTCCATCAATGTTTCTCATTCTAACACTTCTCATCGTATTGCACAGGGACGAAAGCTTGACACACGTGTCTGAAGAAATCACATTGGTATAAGGGACTGTTCTCATTCCCTTCTTTTTGTTTAATTAACAATTATCCAAGTAAGCCATTCCACATTGTTTATTTTCTTGGACTCGGATGACACACGGGTAGCTATAATCTCCCACGTGGTAAGGTCATTTGCTGCTGTAACCACAATTGGAAGGCTGACTTCTGTTGTTGATTTCATTTGTTTGTTATTTCCATCAATGTTTCTCATTCTAACACTTCTCATCGTATTGCACAGGGACGAAAGCTTGACACACGTGTCTATGGAAACCACATTGGTATAAGGGACTGTTCTTATTCCCTTCTTTCTGTATAATGATCAATTATCCAAGTAAGCCATTCCACATTGTTGATTTTCATGGACTCGGATGACACGCAGGTAGCTATAATCTCCCACGTGGTAAGGTCAATTGCTGCTGTAACCACAAATGCACGATTGACTTCTGTTGTTGATTTCATTTGTTTGTTTTTTCCTTCTATGTTTCTCATTCTAACACTTTTTATCGTATTGCACAGGGACGAAAGCTTGACTTACGTGTCTAAGGAAGCCACATTGGTATGAGGGACTGTTCTTATTCCCTTTTTTCTTTTTGATGAAAAATTATCCAAGTAAGCCAATCCACATTGTTGATTTTCTTGGACTCGGATGTCACGCAGGTAGCTATAATCTCCCACGTGGTAAGGTCAATTGCTGCTGTAACCACAAATGCACGACTGACTTCTGTTGTTGATTTCATTCGTTTGTTATTTTATTCAATGTTTCTCATTCTAACACTTTTCATCGTATTGCACTGGGACGAAAGCTTGACACACGTGTCTATGAAAACCACATCGGTATAAGGGACTGTTCTTATTCCCTTCTTTCTGTATAATGATCAATTATCCAAGTAAGCCATTCCACATTGTTGATTTTCATGGACTCGGATGACACGCAGGTAGCTATAATCTCCCACGTGGTAAGGTCAATTGCTGCTGTAACCACAAATGCACGACTGACTTCTGTTGTTGATTTCATTTGTTTGTTATTTCCTTCAATGTTTCTCATTCTAACTCTTTTCATCGTATTACACAGGGACTAAAGCTTGACTTACGTGTCTAAGGAAGCCACATTGGTATGAGGGACTGTTCTTGTTCCCTTTTTTTCTTCTTGATGAACAATTATCCAAGTAAGCCATTCCACATTGTTGATTTTCTTGGACTAGGATGTCACGCAGGTAGCTATAATCTCCCACGTGGTAAGGTCAATTGCTGCTGTAACCACAAATGCACGACTGACTTCTGTTGTTAATTTCATTTGTTTGTTATTTCATTCTATGTTTTTCATTCTTACACTTTTCATCATATTGCACAGGGACGAAAGCTTGACACACGTGTCTAAGGAAACCAATTTGGTATAAGGGACTGTGCTTATTCCCTTCTTTTTGTTTAATGAACAATTATCCAAGTAAGCCATTCCACATTGTTGATTTTCTTGGACTCGGATGTCACGCAGGTAGCTATAATCTCCCACGTGGTGAGGTCAATTGCTGCTGTAACCACAAATGCTCGACTGACTTCTGTTGTTGATTTCATTCGTTTGTTATTTTCTTCAATGTTTCTCATTCTAACACTTTTCATCGTATTGCACAGGGACGAAAGCTTGACACACGTGTCCAAGGAAACCACTTTGGTATAAGGGAATGTTCTTATTCCCTTCTTTTTGTTTAATGAACAATTATCCAAGTAAGCCATTCCACATTGTTGATTTTCTTGGACTCGGATGTCACGCAGGTAGCTATAATCTCTCACGTGGTAAGGTCCATTGCTGCTGTAACCACGAATGCACGATTGACTTCTGTTGTTGATTTCATTTGTTTGTTATTTCCTTCTATGTTTCTCATTCTAACACTTTTCATCGTATTTCACAGGGACGAATGCTTGACACACGTGTCTGAGGAAACTACTTTGGTATAAGCGACTGTTCTTATTCCCTCCTTTTTGTTTAATGAACAATTATCCAAGTAAGCCATTCCACATTGTTGATTTTCTTGGACTCGGATGTCACGCAGGTAGCTATAACCTCTCACGTGGTAAGGTCCATTGCTGCTGTAACCACGAATGCACGATTGACTTCTGTTGTTGATTTCATTTGTTTGTTATTTCCTTCTATGTTTCTCATTCTAACTCTTTTCATCGTATTACACAGGGACGAAAGCTTGACTTACGTGTCTAAGGAAGCCACATTGGTATGAGGGACTGTTCTTGTTCCATTTTTTCTTCTTGATGAACAATTATCCATGTAAGCCATTCCACATTGTTGATTTTCTTGGACTCGGATGTAACGCAGGTAGCTATAATCTCCCACGTGGTAAGGTCCATTGCTGCTGTAACGACGAATGCACGATTGACTTCTGTTGTTGATTTCATTTGTTTGTTATTTCCTTCTATGTTTCTCATTCTAACACTTTTCATCGTATTGCACAGGGACGAAAGCTTGACACACGCATCTAAGGAAACCACATTGGTATAAGGGACTGTTTTATTCCCTTTTTTCATTTTGATGAACAATTATCCAAGTAAGCCATTCCACATTGTTGATTTTCTTGGACTCGGATGTCACGTAGGTAGCTATAATCTCCCACGTGGTGAGGTCAATTGCTGCTGTAACCACAAATGCTCGACTGACTTCTGTTGTTGATTTCATTTGTTTGTTATTTCCTTCAATGTTTCTTATTCTAACACTTCTCATCGTATTGCACAGGGACGAAAGCTTGACACACGTGTCTATGAAAACCACATCGGTATAAGGGACTGTTCTTATTCCCTTCTTTTTGTTTAATGAACAATTATCAAAGTAAGCCATTCCACATTGTTGATTTTCTTAGACTCGGATGTCACGCAGGTAGCTATAATCTCCCACGTGGTAAGGTCAATTGCTGCTGTAACCACAAATGCACGACTGACTTCTGTTGTTGATCTCATTCGTTTGTTATTTTCTTCAATGTTTCTCATTCTAACACTTTTCATCGTATTGCACAGGGACGAAAGCTTGACACACGTGTCTAAGGAAACCAATTTGGTATAAGGGACTGTGCTTATTCCCTTCTTTTTGTTTAATGAACAATTATCAAAGTAAGCCATTCCACATTGTTGATTTTCTTAGACTCGGATGTCACGCAGGTAGCTATAATCTCCCACGTGGTAAGGTCAATTGCTGCTGTAACCACAAATGCACGACTGACTTCTGTTGTTGATTTCATTTGTTTGTTATTTCCTTCAATGTTTCTTATTCTAACACTTCTCATCGTATTGCACAGGGACGAAAGCTTGACACACGTGTCTATGAAAACCACATCGGTATAAGGGACTGTTCTTATTCCCTTCTTTTTGTTTAATGAACAATTATCAAAGTAAGCCATTCCACATTGTTGATTTTCTTGGACTCGGATGTCACGCAGGTAGCTATAATCTCCCACGTGGTAAGGTCAATTGCTGCTGTAACCACAAATGCACGACTGACTTCTGTTGTTGATTTCATTCGTTTGTGATTTTCTTCAATGTTTCTCATTCTAACACTTTTCATCGTATTGCACAGGGACGAAAGCTTGACACACGTGTCCAAGGAAACCACATTGGTATAAGGGACTGTTCTTATTCCCTTCTTTCTGTATAATGATCAATTATCCAAGTAAGCCATTCCACATTGTTGATTTTCATGGACTCGGATGACACGCAGGTAGCTATAATCTCCCACGTGGTAAGGTCAATTGCTGCTGTAACCACAAATGCACGATTGACTTCTGTTGTTGATTTCATTTGTTTGTTTTTTCCTTCTATGTTTCTCATTCTAACACTTTTTATCGTATTGCACAGGGACGAAAGCTTGACTTACGTGTCTAAGGAAGCCACATTGGTATGAGGGACTGTTCTTATTCCCTTTTTTCTTTTTGATGAACAATTATCCAAGTAAGCCAATCCACATTGTTGATTTTCTTGGACTCGGATGTCACGCAGGTAGCTATAATCTCCCACGTGGTAAGGTCAATTGCTGCTGTAACCACAAATGCACGACTGACTTCTGTTGTTGATTTCATTCGTTTGTTATTTTATTCAATGTTTCTCATTCTAACACTTTTCATCGTATTGCACTGGGACGAAAGCTTGACACACGTGTCTATGAAAACCACATCGGTATAAGGGACTGTTCTTATTCCCTTCTTTCTGTATAATGATCAATTATCCAAGTAAGCCATTCCACATTGTTGATTTTCATGGACTCGGATGACACGCAGGTAGCTATAATCTCCCACGTGGTAAGGTCAATTGCTGCTGTAACCACAAATGCACGACTGACTTCTGTTGTTGATTTCATTTGTTTGTTATTTCCTTCAATGTTTCTCATTCTAACTCTTTTCATCGTATTACACAGGGACTAAAGCTTGACTTACGTGTCTAAGGAAGCCACATTGGTATGAGGGACTGTTCTTGTTCCCTTTTTTTCTTCTTGATGAACAATTATCCAAGTAAGCCATTCCACATTGTTGATTTTCTTGGACTAGGATGTCACGCAGGTAGCTATAGTCTCCCACGTGGTAAGGTCAATTGCTGCTGTAACCACAAATGCACGACTGACTTCTGTTGTTAATTTCATTTGTTTGTTATTTCATTCTATGTTTTTCATTCTTACACTTTTCATCATATTGCACAGGGACGAAAGCTTGACACACGTGTCTAAGGAAACCAATTTGGTATAAGGGACTGTGCTTATTCCCTTCTTTTTGTTTAATGAACAATTATCCAAGTAAGCCATTCCACATTGTTGATTTTCTTGGACTCGGATGTCACGCAGGTAGCTATAATCTCCCACGTGGTGAGGTCAATTGCTGCTGTAACCACAAATGCTCGACTGACTTCTGTTGTTGATTTCATTCGTTTGTGATTTTCTTCAATGTTTCTCATTCTAACACTTTTCATCGTATTGCACAGGGACGAAAGCTTGACACACGTGTCCAAGGAAACCACATTGGTATAAGGGACTGTTCTTATTCCCTTCTTTCTGTATAATGATCAATTATCCAAGTAAGCCATTCCACATTGTTGATTTTCATGGACTCGGATGACACGCAGGTAGCTATAATCTCCCACGTGGTAAGGTCAATTGCTGCTGTAACCACAAATGCACGATTGACTTCTGTTGTTGATTTCATTTGTTTGTTTTTTCCTTCTATGTTTCTCATTCTAACACTTTTTATCGTATTGCACAGGGACGAAAGCTTGACTTACGTGTCTAAGGAAGCCACATTGGTATGAGGGACTGTTCTTATTCCCTTTTTTCTTTTTGATGAACAATTATCCAAGGAAGCCAATCCACATTGTTGATTTTCTTGGACTCGGATGTCACGCAGGTAGCTATAATCTCCCACGTGGTAAGGTCAATTGCTGCTGTAACCACAAATGCACGACTGACTTCTGTTGTTAATTTCATTTGTTTGTTATTTCATTCTATGTTTTTCATTCTTACACTTTTCATCATATTGCACAGGGACGAAAGCTTGACACACGTGTCTAAAGAAACCAATTTGGTATAAGGGACTGTGCTTATTCCCTTCTTTTTGTTTAATGAACAATTATCAAAGTAAGCCATTCCACATTGTTGATTTTCTTAGACTCGGATGTCACGCAGGTAGCTATAATCTCCCACGTGGTAAGGTCAATTGCTGCTGTAACCACAAATGCACGACTGACTTCTGTTGTTGATTTCATTTGTTTGTTATTTCCTTCAATGTTTCTTATTCTAACACTTCTCATCGTATTGCACAGGGACGAAAGCTTGACACACGTGTCTATGAAAACCACATCGGTATAAGGGACTGTTCTTATTCCCTTCTTTTTGTTTAATGAACAATTATCAAAGTAAGCCATTCCACATTGTTGATTTTCTTAGACTCGGATGTCACGCAGGTAGCTATAATCTCCCACGTGGTAAGGTCAATTGCTGCTGTAACCACAAATGCTCGACTGACTTCTGTTGTTGATTTCATTCGTTTGTGATTTTCTTCAATGTTTCTCATTCTAACACTTTTCATCGTATTGCACAGGGACGAAAGCTTGACACACGTGTCCAAGGAAACCACTTTGGTATAAGGGAATGTTCTTATTCCATTCTTTCTGTATAATGATCAATTATCCAAGTAAGCCATTCCACATTGTTGATTTTTTTGGACTCGGATGTCACGCAGGTATCTATAATCTCCCACGTGGTAAGGTCAATTGCTGCTGTAACCACAAATGCACGACTGACTTCTGTTGTTGATTTCATTTGTTTGTTATTTCCTTCAATGTTTCTCATTCTAACTCTTTTCATCGTATTACACAGGGACGAAAGCTTGACTTACGTGTCTAAGGAAGCCACATTGGTATGAGGGACTGTTCTTGTTCCCTTTTTTCTTCTTGATGAACAATTATCCAAGTAAGCCATTCCACATTGTTGATTTTCTTGGACTCGGATATCACGCAGGTAGCTATAATCTCCCACGTGGTAAGGTCAATTGCTGCTGTAACCACAAATGCACGACTGACTTCTGTTGTTGATTTCATTCGTTTGTTATTTTATTCAATGTTTCTCATTCTAACACTTTTCATCGTATTGCACTGGGACGAAAGCTTGACACACGTGTCTATGAAAACCACATCGGTATAAGGGTTTGTTCTTATTCCATTCTTTCTGTATAATGATCAATTATCCAAGTAAGCCATTCCACATTGTTGATTTTTTTGGACTCGGATGTCACGCAGGTAGCTATAATCTCCCACGTGGTAAGGTCAATTGCTGCTGTAACCACAAATGCACGACTGACTTCTGTTGTTAATTTCATTTGTTTGTTATTTCATTCTATGTTTCTCATTCTTACACTTTTCATCATATTGCACAGGGACGAAAGCTTGACACACGTGTCTAAGGAAACCACAAGGGTTTGTTCTCATTCCCTTTTTTCTTTTTGATGAACAATTATCCAAGTAAGCCATTCCACATTGTTGATTTTCTTGGACTCGGATGTCACGCTGGTAGCTATAATCTCCCACGTGGTGAGGTCAATTGCTGCTGTAACCACAAATGCTCGACTGACTTCTGCTGTTGATCTCATTCGTTTGATATTTTCTTCAATGTTTCTCATTCTAACACTTTTCATCGTATTGCACAGGGACGAAAGCTTGACACACGTGTCTAAGGAAACCAATTTGGTATAAGGGACTGTGCTTATTCCCTTCTTTTTGTTTAATGAACAATTATCAAAGTAAGCCATTCCACATTGTTGATTTTCTTAGACTCGGATGTCACGCAGGTAGCTATAATCTCCCACGTGGTAAGGTCAATTGCTGCTGTAACCACAAATGCACGACTGACTTCTGTTGTTGATTTCATTTGTTTGTTATTTCCTTCAATGTTTCTTATTCTAACACTTTTCATCGTATTGCACAGGGACGAAAGCTTGACACACGTGTCTAAGGAAACCACTTTGGTATAAGGGACTGTTCTTATTCCCTTCTTTTTGTTTAATGAACAATTATCCAAGTAAGCCATTCCACATTGTTGATTTTCTTGGACTCGGATGTAACGCAGGTAGCTATAATCTCCCACGTGGTAAGGTCCATTGCTGCTGTAACCACGAATGCACGATTGACTTCTGTTGTTGATTTCATTTGTTTGTTATTTCCTTCTATGTTTCTCATTCTAACACTTTTCATCGTATTGCACAGGGACGAAAGCTTGACACACGCGTCTAAGGAAACCACATTGGTATAAGGGACTGTTCTTATTCCCTTTTTTCATTTTGATGAACAATTATCCAAGTAAGCCATTCCACATTGTTGATTTTCTTGGACTCGGATGTCACGTAGGTAGCTATAATCTCCCACGTGGTGAGGTCAATTGCTGCTGTAACCACAAATGCTCGACTGACTTCTGTTGTTGATCTCATTCGTTTGTTATTTTCTTCAATGTTTCTCATTCTAATACTTTTCATCGTATTGCACAGGGACGAAAGCTTGACACACGTGTCTAAGGAAACCAATTTGGTATAAGGGACTGTGCTTATTCCCTTCTTTTTGTTTGATGAACAATTATCAAAGTAAGCCATTCCACATTGTTGATTTTCTTAGACTCGGATGTCACGCAGGTAGCTATAATCTCCCACGTGGTAAGGTCAATTGCTGCTGTAACCACAAATGCACGACTGACTTCTGTTGTTGATTTCATTTGTTTGTTATTTCCATCAATGTTTCTCATTCTAACACTTTTCATCGTATTGCACAGGGACGAAAGCTTGACACACGCGTCTAAGGAAACCACATTGGTATAAGGGACTGTTCTTATTCCCTTCTTTCTGTATAATGATCAATTATTCAAGTAAGCCATTCCACATTGTTGATTTTCATGGACTCGGATGACACGCAGGTAGCTATAATCTCCCACGTGGTAAGGTCAATTGCTGCTGTAACCACAAATGCACGACTGACTTCTGTTGTTGATTTCATTTGTTTGTTTTTTCCTTCTATGTTTCTCATTCTAACACTTTTTATCGTATTGCACAGGGACGAAAGCTTGACTTACGTGTCTAAGGAAGCCACATTGGTATGAGGGACTGTTCTTATTCCCTTTTTTCTTTTTGATGAACAATTATCCAAGTAAGCCATTCCACATTGTTGATTTTCTTGGACTCGGATGTCACGCAGGTAGCTATAATCTCCCACGTAGTAAGGTCAATTGCTGCTGTAACCACAAATGCACGACAGACTTCTGTTGTTGATTTCATTCGTTTGTTATTTTATTCAATGTTTCTCATTCTAACACTTTTCATCGTATTGCACAGGGACGAAAGCTTGACACACGTGTCTATGAAAACCACATCGATATAAGGGACTGTTCTTATTCCATTCTTTCTGTATAATGATCAATTATCCAAGTAAGCCATTCCACATTGTTGATTTTCTTGGACTCGGATGTCACGCAGGTATCTATAATCTCCC
The DNA here is from genome assembly GCF_914767665.1 of Harmonia axyridis. Lineage (NCBI taxonomy): Eukaryota > Metazoa > Arthropoda > Insecta > Coleoptera > Coccinellidae > Harmonia > Harmonia axyridis. The sequence continues at coordinate 44,513,340 of NC_059503.1, forward strand.
ACGTGGTAAGGTCAATTGCTGCTGTAACCACAAATGCACGACTGACTTCTGTTGTTGATTTCATTTGTTTGTTATTTCCTTCAATGTTTCTCATTCTAACTCTTTTCATCGTATTACAAAGGGACGAAAGCTTGACTTACGTGTCTAAGGAAGCCACATTGGTATGAGGGACTGTTCTTATTCCGTTTTTTCTTTTTGATGAACAATTATCCAAGTAAGCCATTCCACATTGTTGATTTTCTTGGACTAGGATGTCACGCAGCTAGCTATAATCTCCCACGTGGTAAGGTCAATTGCTGCTGTAACCACAAATGCACGACTGACTTCTGTTGTTAATTTCATTTGTTTGTTATTTCCTTCTATGTTTCTCATTCTTACACTTTTCATCGTATTGCACAGGGACGAAAGCTTGACACACGTGTCTATGAAAACCACATCGATATAAGGGACTGTTCTTATTCCATTCTTTCTGTATAATGATCAATTATCCAAGTAAGCCATTCCACATTGTTGATTTTCTTGGACTCGGATGTCACGCAGGTATCTATAATCTCCCACGTGGTAAGGTCAATTGCTGCTGTAACCACAAATGCACGACTGACTTCTGTTGTTGATTTCATTTGTTTGTTATTTCCTTCAATGTTTCTCATTCTAACTCTTTTCATCGTATTACACAGGGACGAAAGCTTGACTTACGTGTCTAAGGAAGCCACATTGGTATGAGGGACTGTTCTTGTTCCCTTTTTTCTTCTTGATGAACAATTATCCAAGTAAGCCATTCCACATTGTTGATTTTCTTGGACTCGGATGTCACGCAGGTAGCTATAATCTCCCACGTGGTAAGGTCAATTGCTGCTGTAACCACAAATGCACGACTGACTTCTGTTGTTGGTTTCATTCGTTTGTTATTTTATTCAATGTTTCTCATTCTAACACTTTTCATCGTATTGCACTGGGACGAAAGCTTGACACACGTGTCTATGAAAACCACATCGGTATAAGGGACTGTTCTTATTCCATTCTTTCTGTATAATGATCAATTATCCAAGTAAGCCATTCCACATTGTTGATTTTTTTGGACTCGGATGTCACGCAGGTAGCTATAATCTCCCACGTGGTAAGGTCAATTGCTGCTGTAACCACAAATGCACGACTGACTTCTGTTGTTAGTTTCATTTGTTTGTTATTTCATTCTATGTTTCTCATTCTTACACTTTTCATCATATTGCACAGGGACGAAAGCTTGACACACGTGTCTAAGGAAACCACAAGGGTTTGTTCTCATTCCCTTTTTTCTTTTTGATGAACAATTATCCAAGTAAGCCATTCCACATTGTTGATTTTCTTGGACTCGGATGTCACGCTGGTAGCTATAATCTCCCACGTGGTGAGGTCAATTGCTGCTGTAACCACAAATGCTCGACTGACTTCTGTTGTTGATCTCATTCGTTTGTTATTTTCTTCAATGTTTCTCATTCTAACACTTTTCATCGTATTGCACAGGGACGAAAGCTTGACACACGTGTCTAAGGAAACCAATTTGGTATAAGGGACTGTGCTTATTCCCTTCTTTTTGTTTAATGAACAATTATCAAAGTAAGCCATTCCACATTGTTGATTTTCTTAGACTCGGATGTCACGCAGGTAGCTATAATCTCCCACGTGGTAAGGTCAATTGCTGCTGTAACCACAAATGCACGACTGACTTCTGTTGTTGATTTCATTTGTTTGTTATTTCCTTCAATGTTTCTTATTCTAACACTTTTCATCGTATTTCACAGGGACGAAAGCTTGACACACGTGTCTAAGGAAACCACTTTGGTATAAGGGACTGTTCTTATTCCCTTCTTTTTGTTTAATGAACAATTATCCAAGTAAGCCATTCCACATTGTTGATTTTCTTGGACTCGGATGTAACGCAGGTAGCTATAATCTCCCACGTGGTAAGGTCCATTGCTGCTGTAACCACGAATGCACGATTGACTTCTGTTGTTGATTTCATTTGTTTGTTATTTCCTTCTATGTTTCTCATTCTAACACTTTTCATCGTATTGCACAGGGACGAACGCTTGACACACGCGTCTAAGGAAACCACATTGGTATAAGGGACTGTTCTTATTCCCTTTTTTCATTTTGATGAACAATTATCCAAGTGAGCCATTCCACATTGTTGATTTTCTTGGACTCGGATGTCACGTAGGTAGCTATAATCTCCCACGTGGTGAGGTCAATTGCTGCTGTAACCATAAATGCTCGACTGACTCCTGTTGTTGATCTCATTCGTTTGTTATTTTCTTCAATGTTTCTCATTCTAATACTTTTCATCGTATTGCACAGGGACGAAAGCTTGACACACGTGTCTAAGGAAACCAATTTGGTATAAGGGACTGTGCTTATTCCCTTCTTTTTGTTTGATGAACAATTATCAAAGTAAGCCATTCCACATTGTTGATTTTCTTAGACTCGGATGTCACGCAGGTAGCTATAATCTCCCACGTGGTAAGGTCAATTGCTGCTGTAACCACAAATGCACGACTGACTTCTGTTGTTAATTTCATTTGTTTGTTATTTCCATCAATGTTTCTCATTCTAACACTTTTCATCGTATTGCACAGGGACGAAAGCTTGACACACGCGTCTAAGGAAACCACATTGGTATAAGGGACTGTTCTTATTCCCTTTTTTCATTTTGATGAACAATTATCCAAGTAAGCCATTCCACATTGTTGATTTTCTTGGACTCGGATGTCACGTAGGTAGCTATAATCTCCCACGTGGTGAGGTCAATTGCTGCTGTAACCACAAATGCTCGACTGACTTCTGTTGTTGATCTCATTCGTTTGTTATTTTCTTCAATGTTTCTCATTCTAATACTTTTCATCGTATTGCACAGGGACGAAAGCTTGACACACGTGTCTAAAGAAATCACATTGGTATAAGGGACTGTTCTCATTCCCTTCTTTTTGTTTAATTAACAATTATCCAAGTAAGCCATTCCACATTGTTTATTTTCTTGGACTCGGATGACACACGGGTAGCTATAATCTTCCACGTGGTAAGGTCATTTGCTGCAGTAACCACAATTGGAAGGCTGACTTCTGTTGTTGATTTCATTTGTTTGTTATTTCCATCAATGTTTCTCATTCTTACACTTCTCATCGTATTGCACAGGGACGAAAGCTTGACACACGTGTCTATGGAAACCACATTGGTATAAGGGACTGTTCTTATTCCCTTCTTTCTGTATAATGATCAATTATTCAAGTAAGCCATTCCACATTGTTGATTTTCATGGACTCGGATGACACGCAGGTAGCTATAATCTCCCACGTGGTAAGGTCAATTGCTGCTGTAACCACAAATGCACGACTGACTTCTGTTGTTGATTTCATTTGTTTGTTTTTTCCTTCTATGTTTCTCATTCTAACACTTTTTATCGTATTGCACAGGGACGAAAGCTTGAATTACGTGTCTAAGGAAGCCACATTGGTATGAGGGACTGTTCTTATTCCCTTTTTTCTTTTTGATGAACAATTATCCAAGTAAGCCATTCCACATTGTTGATTTTCTTGGACTCGGATGTAACGCAGGTAGCTATAATCTCCCACGTGGTAAGGTCCATTGCTGCTGTAACCACGAATGCACGATTGACTTCTGTTGTTGATTTCATTTGTTTGTTATTTCCTTCTATGTTTCTCATTCTAACACTTTTCATCGTATTGCACAGGGACGAACGCTTGACACACGCGTCTAAGGAAACCACATTGGTATAAGGGACTGTTCTTATTCCCTTTTTTCATTTTGATGAACAATTATCCAAGTAAGCCATTCCACATTGTTGATTTTCTTGGACTCGGATGTCACGTAGGTAGCTATAATCTCCCACGTGGTGAGGTCAATTGCTGCTGTAACCACAAATGCTCGACTGACTCCTGTTGTTGATCTCATTCGTTTGTTATTTTCTTCAATGTTTCTCATTCTAATACTTTTCATCGTATTGCACAGGGACGAAAGCTTGACACACGTGTCTAAGGAAACCAATTTGGTATAAGGGACTGTGCTTATTCCCTTCTTTTTGTTTGATGAACAATTATCAAAGTAAGCCATTCCACATTGTTGATTTTCATGGACTCGGATGACACGCAGGTAGCTATAATCTCCCACGTGGTAAGGTCAATTGCTGCTGTAACCACAAATGCACGACTGACTTCTGTTGTTGATTTCATTTGTTTGTTTTTTCCTTCTATGTTTCTCATTCTAACACTTTTTATCGTATTGCACAGGGACGAAAGCTTGAATTACGTGTCTAAGGAAGCCACATTGGTATGAGGGACTGTTCTTATTCCCTTTTTTCTTTTTGATGAACAATTATCCAAGTAAGCCATTCCACATTGTTGATTTTCTTGGACTCGGATGTAACGCAGGTAGCTATAATCTCCCACGTGGTAAGGTCCATTGCTGCTGTAACCACGAATGCACGATTGACTTCTGTTGTTGATTTCATTTGTTTGTTATTTCCTTCTATGTTTCTCATTCTAACACTTTTCATCGTATTGCACAGGGACGAACGCTTGACACACGCGTCTAAGGAAACCACATTGGTATAAGGGACTGTTCTTATTCCCTTTTTTCATTTTGATGAACAATTATCCAAGTAAGCCATTCCACATTGTTGATTTTCTTGGACTCGGATGTCACGTAGGTAGCTATAATCTCCCACGTGGTGAGGTCAATTGCTGCTGTAACCACAAATGCTCGACTGACTTCTGTTGTTGATCTCATTCGTTCGTTATTTTCTTCAATGTTTCTCATTCGAATACTTTTCATCGTATTGCACAGGGACGAAAGCTTGACACACGTGTCTAAAGAAATCACATTGGTATAAGGGACTGTTCTCATTCCCTTCTTTTTGTTTAATTAACAATTATCCAAGTAAGCCATTCCACATTGTTTATTTTCTTGGACTCGGATGACACACGGGTAGCTATAATCTTCCACGTGGTAAGGTCATTTGCTGCAGTAACCACAATTGGAAGGCTGACTTCTGTTGTTGATTTCATTTGTTTGTTATTTCCATCAATGTTTCTCATTCTTACACTTCTCATCGTATTGCACAGGGACGAAAGCTTGACACACGTGTCTATGGAAACCACATTGGTATAAGGGACTGTTCTTATTCCCTTCTTTCTGTATAATGATCAATTATTCAAGTAAGCCATTCCACATTGTTGATTTTCATGGACTCGGATGACACGCAGGTAGCTATAATCTCCCACGTGGTAAGGTCAATTGCTGCTGTAACCACAAATGCACGACTGACTTCTGTTGTTGATTTCATTTGTTTGTTTTTTCCTCCTATGTTTCTCATTCTAACACTTTTTATCGTATTGCACAGGGACGAAAGCTTGACTTACGTGTCTAAGGAAGCCACATTGGTATGAGGGACTGTTCTTATTCCCTTTTTTCTTTTTGATGAACAATTATCCAAGTAAGCCATTCCACATTGTTGATTTTCTTGGACTCGGATGTCACGCAGGTAGCTATAATCTCCCACGTAGTAAGGTCAATTGCTGCTGTAACCACAAATGCACGACAGACTTCTGTTGTTGATTTCATTCGTTTGTTATTTTATTCAATGTTTCTCATTCTAACACTTTTCATCGTATTGCACAGGGACGAAAGCTTGACACACGTGTCTATGAAAACCACATCGGTATAAGGGACTGTTCTTATTCCATTCTTTCTGTATAATGATCAATTATCCAAGTAAGCCATTCCACATTGTTGATTTTCTTGGACTCGGATGTCACGCAGGTATCTATAATCTCCCACGTGGTAAGGTCAATTGCTTCTGTAACCACAAATGCACGACTGACTTCTGTTGTTGATTTCATTTGTTTGTTATTTCCTTCAATGTTTCTCATTCTAACTCTTTTCATCGTATTACAAAGGGACGAAAGCTTGACTTACGTGTCTAAGGAAGCCACATTGGTATGAGGGACTGTTCTTATTCCGTTTTTTCTTTTTGATGAACAATTATCCAAGTAAGCCATTCCACATTGTTGATTTTCTTGGACTAGGATGTCACGCAGCTAGCTATAATCTCCCACGTGGTAAGGTCAATTGCTGCTGTAACCACAAATGCACGACTGACTTCTGTTGTTAATTTCATTTGTTTGTTATTTCCTTCTATGTTTCTCATTCTAACACTTTTCATCGTATTGCACAGGGACGAAAGCTTGACACACGTGTCCAAGGAAACCACTTTGGTATAAGGGACTGTTCTTATTCCCTTTTTTTTGTTTAATGAACAATTATCCAAGTAAGCCATTCCACATTGTTGATTTTCTTGGACTCGGATGTCACGCAGGTAGCTATAATCTCCCACGTGGTAAGGTCAATTGCTGCTGTAACCACAAATGCACGACTGACTTCTGTTGTTGATTTCATTTGTTTGTTATTTCCTTCTATGTTTCTCATTCTTACACTTTTCATCGTATTGCACAGGGACGAAAGATTGACACACGTGTCCAAGGAAACCACTTTGGTATGAGGGACTGTTCTTATTCCCTTCTTTTTGTTTAATGAACAATTATCCAAGTAAGCCATTCCACATTGTTGATTTTCTTGGACTCGGATGTCACGCAGGGAGCTATAATCTCCCACGTGGTAAGGTCAATTGCTGCTGTAACCACAAATGCACGATTGACTCATGTTGTTGATTTCATTCGTTTGTTATATTCTTCAATGTTTCACATTCTAACACTTTTCATCGTATTGCACAGGGACGAAAGCTTGACACACGTGTCTAAGGAAACCACTTTGGTATAAGGGACTGTTCTTATTTCCTTCTTTTTGTTCAATGAACAATTATTCCAGTAAGCCATTCTACATTGTTGATTTTCTTGGACTCGGATGTAACGCAGGTAGCTATAATCCCCCACGTGGTAAGGTCAATTGCTGCTGTAACCACAAATGCACGACTGACTTCTGTTGTTGATTTCATTTGTTTGTTTTTTCCTTTTATGTTTCTCATTCTAACATTTTTTATCGTATTGCACAGGGACGAAAGCTTGACACACGTGTCTAAGGAAACCACATTGGTATAAGGGACTCTTCTTATTCCCTTTTTTCTTTTTGATGAACAATTATCCAAATAAGCCATTCCGCATTGTTGATTTTCTTGGACTCGGATGTCACGCAGGTAGCTATAATCTCCCACGTGGTAAGGTCAATTGCTGCTGTAACCACAAATGCACGACTGACTTCTGTTGTTGATTTCATTCGTTTGTTATTTTCTTCAATGTTTCTCATTCTAACACTTTTCATCGTTTTGCACAGGGACGAAAGCTTGACACACGTGTCTAAGGAAACCACATTGGTATAAGGGACTCTTCTTATTCCCTTTTTTCTTTTTGATGAACAATTATCCAAATAAGCCATTCCACATTGTTGATTTTCTTGGACTCGGATGTCACGCAGGTAGCTATAATCTCCCACGTGGTAAGGTCCATTGCTGCTGTAACCACGAATGCACGATTGACTTCTGTTGTTGATTTCATTTGTTTGTTATTTCCTTCTATGTTTCTCATTCTAACACTTTTCATGGTATTGTACAGGGACGAAAGATTGACACACGTGTCCAAGGAAACCACTTTGGTATGAGGGACTGTTCTAATTCCCTTCTTTTTGTTCAATGAACAATTATCCAAGTAAGCCATTCCACATTGTTGATTTTCTTGGACTCGGATGTCACGCAGGGAGCTATAATCTCCCACGTGGTAAGGTCAATTGCTGCTGTAACCACAAATGCACGATTGACTTATGTTGTTGATTTCATTCGTTTGTTATATTCTTCAATGTTTCACATTCTAACACTTTTCATCGTTTTGCACAGGGACGAAAGCTTGACACACGTGTCTCAGGAAACCACTTTGGTATAGGGGACTGTTCTTATTCCCTTTTTTCTTTTTGATGAACAATTATCCAAGTAAGCCATTACACATTGTTGATTTTCTTGGACTCGGATGTCACGCAGGTAGCTATAATCTCCCACGTGGTGAGGTCAATTGCTGCTGTAACCACAAATGCACGACTGACTTCTGTTGTTGATTTCATTTGTTTGTTTTTTCCTTCTATGTTTCTCATTCTAACATTTTTTATCGTATTGCACAGGGACGAAAGCTTGACACACGTGTCTCAGGAAACCACTTTGTTATAAGGGACTGTTCTTATTTCCTTCTTTTTGTTCAATGAACAATTATTCCAGTAAGCCATTCCAGTAAGCCATTCCACATTTTTGATTTTCTTGGACTCGGATGTAACGCAGGTAGCTATAATCTCCCACGTGGTAAGGTCAATTGCTGCTGTAACCACAAATGCACGACTGACTTTTGTTGTTAATTTCATTTGTTTGTTATTTCCTTCTATGTTTCTCATTCTAACATTTTTTATCGTATTGCACAGGGACGAAAGCTTGACACACGTGTCTAAGGAAACCACATTGGTATAAGGGACTCTTCTTATTCCCTTTTTTCTTTTTGATGAACAATTATCCAAATAAGCCATTCCACATTGTTGATTTTCTTGGACTCGGATGTCACGCAGGTAGCTATAATCTCCCACGTGGTAAGGTCAATTGCTGCTGTAACCACAAATGCACGACTGACTTCTGTTGTTGATTTCATTCGTTTGTTATTTTCTTCAATGTTTCTCATTCTAACACTTTTCATCGTTTTGCACAGGGACGAAAGCTTGACACACGTGTCTAAGGAAACCACTTTGGTATAGGGGACTGTTCTTATTCCCTTTTTTCTTTTTGATGAACAATTATCCAAGTAAGCCATTACACATTGTTGATTTTCTTGGACTCGGATGTAACGCAGGTAGCTATAATCTCCCACGTGGTAAGGTCAATTGCTGCTGTAACCACAAATGCACGACTGACTTCTGTTGTTGATTTCATTTGTTTGTTATTTCCTTCTATGTTTCTCATTCTAACATTTTTTATCGTATTGCACAGGGACGAAAGCTTGACACACGTGTCTAAGGAAACCACATTGGTATAAGGGACTCTTCTTATTCCCTTTTTTCTTTTTGATGAACAATTATCCAAATAAGCCATTCCACATTGTTGATTTTCTTGGACTCGGATGTCACGCAGGTAGCTATAATCTCCCACGTGGTAAGGTCAATTGCTGCTGTAACCACAAATGCACGACTGACTTCTGTTGTTGATTTCATTCGTTTGTTATTTTCTTCAATGTTTCTCATTCTAACACTTTTCATCGTTTTGCACAGGGACGAAAGCTTGACACACGTGTCTAAGGAAACCACTTTGGTATAGGGGACTGTTCTTATTCCCTTTTTTCTTTTTGATGAACAATTATCCAAGTAAGCCATTACACATTGTTGATTTTCTTGGACTCGGATGTCACGCAGGTAGCTATAATCTCCCACGTGGTGAGGTCAATTGCTGCTGTAACCACAAATGCACGACTGACTTCTGTTGTTGATTTCATTCGTTTGTTATTTTCTTCAATGTTTCTCATTCTAACACTTTTCATCGTTTTGCACAGGGACGAAAGCTTGACACACGTGTCTAAGGAAACCACATTGGTATAAGGGACTCTTCTTATTTCTTTTTTTCTTTTTGATGAACAATTATCCAAATAAGCCATTCCACATTGTTGATTTTCTTGGACTCGGATGTCACGCAGGTAGCTATAATCTCCCACGTGGTAAGGTCCATTGCTGCTGTAACCACGAATGCACGATTGACTTCTGTTGTTGATTTCATTTGTTTGTTATTTCCTTCTATGTTTCTCATTCTAACACTTTTGATCGTATTGCACAGGGACAAAAGCTTGACACACGTGTCTAAGGAAACCACAAGGGTTTGTTCTCATTCCCTTTTTTCTTTTTGATGAACAATTATCCAAGTAAGCCATTCCACATTGTTGATTTTCTTGGACTCGGATGTCACGCAGGTAGCTATAATCTCCCACGTGGTAAGGTCAATTGCTGCTGTAACCACAAATGCTCGACTGACTTCTGTTGTTGATTTCATTCGTTTGTTATTTTCTTCCATGTTTCTCATTCTAACACTTTTCATCGTATTGCACAGGGACGAAAGCTTGACACACGTGTCTAAGGAAACCACTTTGGTATAAGGGACTGTTCTCATTCTCTTCTTTTTGTTTAATGAACAATTATCCAAGTAAGCCATTCCACATTGTTGATTTTCTTGGACTCGGATGTCACGCAGGTAGCTATAATCTCCCACGTGGTAAGGTCCATTGCTGCTGTAACCACGAATGCACGATTGACTTCTGTTGTTGATTTCATTTGTTTGTTATTTCCTTCTATGTTTCTCATTCTAACACTTTTCAACGAATTGCACAGGGACGAAAGCTTGACACACGTGTCTAAGGAAACCACTTTGGTATGAGGGACTGTTCTTATTCCCTTCTTTTTGTTTAATGAACAATTATCCAAGTAAGCCATTCCACATTGTTGATTTTCTTGGACTCGTATGTCACGCAGGGAGCTATAATCTCCCACGTGGTAAGGTCAATTGCTGCTGTAACTACAAATGCACGACTGACTTCTGTTGTTGATTTCATTTGTTTGTTATTTCCTTCTATGTTTCTCATTCTAACACTTTTCATCGTATTGCACAGGGACGAAAGCTTGACACACGTGTCTAAGGAAACCACTTTGGTATAAGGGACTGTTCTCATTCCCTTCTTTTTGTTTAATGAACAATTATCCAAGTAAGCCATTCCACATTGTTGATTTTCTTGGACTCGTATGTCACGCAGGGAGCTATAATCTCCCACGTGGTAAGGTCAATTGCTGCTGTAACTACAAATGCACGACTGACTTCTGTTGTTGATTTCATTTGTTTGTTATTTCCTTCTATGTTTCTCATTCTAACACTTTTCATCGTATTGCACAGGGACGAAAGCTTGACACACGTGTCTAAGGAAACCACATTGGTATAAGGGACTGTTCTTATTCCCTTTCTTCATTTTGATGAACAATTATCCAAGTAAGCAATTCCACATTGTTGATTTTCTCGGACTACGATGTCACGCAGGTAGCTATAATCTCCCACGTGTTAAGGTCAATTGCTGCTGTAACCACAAATGCTCGACTGACTTCTGTTGTTGATTTCATTCGTTTGTTATTTTCTTCAATGTTTCTCATTCTAACACTTTTCATTGTATTGCACAGGGACGAAAGCTTGACACACGTGTCTATGGAAACCACATTGGTATAAGGGACTGTTCTTATTCCCTTCTTTCTGTATAATGATCAATTATCAAAGTAAGCCATTCCACATTGTTGATTTTCTTAGACTCGGATGTCACGCAGGTAGCTATAATCTCCCACGTGGTGAGGTCAATTGCTGCTGTAACCACAAATGCACGACTGACTTCTGTTGTTGATTTCATTCGTTTGTTATTTTCTTCAATGTTTCTCATTCTAACACTTTTCATCGTATTGCACAGGGACGAAAGCTTGACACACGTGTCTATGGAAACCACATCGGTATAAGGGACTGTTCTTATTCCATTCTTTCTGTATAATGATCAATTATCCAAGTAAGCCATTCCACATTGTTGATTTTCTTGGACTCGAATGTCACGCAGGTAGCTATAATCTCCCACGTGGTGAGGTCAATTGCTGCTGTAACCACAAATGCACGACTGACTTCTGTTGTTAATTTCATTCGTTTGTTATTTTCTTCAATGTTTCTCATTCTAACACTTTTCATCGTATTGCACAGGGACCAAAGCTTGACACACGTGTTTAAGGAAGCCACATTGGTATGAGGGACTGTTCTTATTCCCTTTTTTCTTTTTGATGAACAATTATCCAAGTAAGCCATTCCACATTGTTGATTTTCTTGGACTAGGATGTCACGCAGCTAGCTATAATCTCCCACGTGGTAAGGTCAATTGCTGCTGTAACCACAAATGCACGACTGACTTTTGTTGTTAATTTCATTTGTTTGTTATTTCCTTCTATGTTTCTCATTCTAACATTTTTTATCGTATTGCACAGGGACGAAAGCTTGACACACGTGTCTAAGGAAACCACATTGGTATAAGGGACTCTTCTTATTCCATTTTTTCTCTTTGATGAACAATTATCCAAATAAGCCATTCCACATTGTTGATTTTCTTGGACTCGGATGTCACGCAGGTAGCTATAATCTCCCACGTGGTAAGGTCAATTGCTGCTGTAACCACAAATGCTCGACTGACTTCTGTTGTTGATTTCATTCGTTTGTTATTTTCTTCCATGTTTCTCATTCTAACACTTTTCATCGTATTGCACAGGGACGAAAGCTTGACACACGTGTCTAAGGAAATCACTTTGGTATAAGGGACTGTTCTCATTCCCTTCTTTTTGTTTAATGAACAATTATCCAAGTAAGCCATTCCACATTGTTGATTTTCTTGGACTCGGATGTCACGCAGGTAGCTATAATATCCCACGTGGTAAGGTCCATTGCTGCTGTAACCACAAATGCACGACTGACTTCTGTTGTTGATTTCATTCGTTTGTTATTTTCTTCAATGTTTCTCATTCTAACACTTTTCATCGTTTTGCACAGGGACGAAAGCTTGACACACGTGTCTAAGGAAACCACATTGGTATAAGGGACTCTTCTTATTCCCTTTTTTCTTTTTGATGAACAATTATCCAAATAAGCCATTCCACATTGTTGATTTTCTTGGACTCGGATGTCACGCAGGTAGCTATAATCTCCCACGTGGTAAGGTCCATTGCTGCTGTAACCACGAATGCACGATTGACTTCTGTTGTTGATTTCATTTGTTTGTTATTTCCTTCTATGTTTCTCATTCTAACACTTTTGATCGTATTGCACAGGGACAAAAGCTTGACACACGTGTCTAAGGAAACCACAAGGGTTTGTTCTCATTCCCTTTTTTCTTTTTGATGAACAATTATCCAAGTAAGCCATTCCACATTGTTGATTTTCTTGGACTCGGATGTCACGCAGGTAGCTATAATCTCCCACGTGGTAAGGTCAATTGCTGCTGTAACCACGAATGCTCGACTGACTTCTGTTGTTGATTTCATTCGTTTGTTATTTTCTTCAATGTTTCTCATTCTAACTTTTTTCATCGTATTACACAGGGACGAAAGCTTGACTTTCGTGTTTAAAGAAGCCACATTGGTATGAGGGACTGTTCTTATTCCCTTTTTTCTTTTTGATGAACAATTATCCAAGTAAGCCATTCCACATTGTTGATTTTCTTGGACTCGGATGTCACGCAGGTAGCTATAATCTCCCACGTGGTAAGGTCCATTGCTGCTGTAACCACGAATGCACGATTGACTTCTGTTGTTGATTTCATTTGTTTGTTATTTCCTTCTATGTTTCTCATTCTAACACTTTTCAACGTATTGCACAGGGACGAAAGCTTGACACACGTGTCTAAGGATTCCACTTTGGTATGAGGGACTGTTCTTATTCCCTTCTTTTTGTTTAATGAACAATTATCCAAGTAAGCCATTCCACATTGTTGATTTTCTTGGACTCGGATGTCACGCAGGTAGCTATAATCTCCCACGTGGTAAGGTCAATTGCTGCTGTAACCACAAATGCACGACTGACTTCTGTTGTTGATTTCATTTGTTTGTTATTTCCTTCTATGTTTCTCATTCTAACACTTTTCATCGTATTGCACAGGGACGAAAGCTTGACACACGTGTCTAAGGAAACCACATTGGTATAAGGGACTGTTCTTATTCCCTTTCTTCATTTTGATGAACAATTATCCAAGTAAGCAATTCCACATTGTTGATTTTCTCGGACTACGATGTCACGCAGGTAGCTATAATATCCCACGTGTTAAGGTCAATTGCTGCTGTAACCACAAATGCTCGACTGACTTCTGTTGTTGATTTCATTCGTTTATTATTTTCTTCAATGTTTCTCATTCTAACACTTTTCATTGTATTGCACAGGGACGAAAGCTTGACACGCGTGTCTAAGGAAACCAATTTGGTTAAGGGACTGTGCTTATTCCCTTCTTTTTGTTTGATGAACAATTATCAAAGTAAGCCATTCCACATTGTTGATTTTCTTAGACTCGGATGTCACGCAGGTAGCTATAATCTCCCACGTGGTGAGGTCAATTGCTGCTGTAACCACAAATGCACGACTGACTTCTGTTGTTGATTTCATTCGTTTGTTATTTTCTTCAATGTTTCTCATTCTAACACTTTTCATCGTATTGCACAGGGACGAAAGCTTGACACACGTGTCTATGGAAACCATATCGGTATAAGGGACTGTTCTTATTCCATTCTTTCTGTATAATGATCAATTATCCAAGTAAGCCATTCCACATTGTTGATTTTCTTGGACTCGAATGTCACGCAGGTAGCTATAATCTCCCACGTGGTGAGGTCAATTGCTGCTGTAACCACAAATGCACGACTGACTTCTGTTGTTGATTTCATTTGTTTGTTATTTCCTTCAATGTTTCTCATTCTAACTTTTTTCATCGTATTACACAGGGACGAATGCTTGACTTTCGTGTTTAAGGAAGCCACATTGGTATGAGGGACTGTTCTTATTCCCTTTTTTCTTTTTGATGAACAATTATCCAAGTAAGCCATTCCACATTGTTGATTTTCTTGGACTAGGATGTCACGCAGCTAGCTATAATCTCCCACGTGGTAAGGTCAATTGCTGCTGTAACCACAAATGCACGACTGACTTCTGTTGTTAATTTCATTTGTTTGTTATTTCCTTCTATGTTTCTCATTCTAACACTTTTCATCGTATTGCACAGGGACGAAAGCTTGACACACGTGTCTAAGGAAACCACAAGGGTTTGTTCTCATTCCCTTTTTTCTTTTTGATGAACAATTATCCAAGTAAGCCATTCCACATTGTTGATTTTCTTGGACTCGGATGTCACGCAGGTAGCTATAATCTCCCACGTGGTAAGGTCAATTGCTGCTCTAACCACAAATGCTCGACTGACTTCTGTTGTTTATTTCATTCGTTTGTTATTTTCTCCAATGTTTCTCATTCTAACACTTTTCATCGTATTGCACAGGGACGAAAGCTTGACACACGTGTCTAAGGAAACCACTTTGGTATAAGGGACTGTTCTCATTCCCTTCTTTTTGTTTAATGAACAATTATCCAAGTAAGCCATTCCACATTGTTGATTTTCTTGGACTCGTATGTCACGCAGGGAGCTATAATCTCCCACGTGGTAAGGTCAATTGCTGCTGTAACCACAAATGCACGACTGACTTCTGTTGTTGATTTCATTTGTTTGTTATTTCCTTCTATGTTTCTCATTCTAACACTTTTCATCGTATTGCACAGGGACGAAAGCTTGACACACGTGTCTAAGGAAACCACATTGGTATAAGGGACTGTTCTTATTCCCTTTTTTCATTTTGATGAACAATTATCCAAGTAAGCAATTCCACATTGTTGATTTTCTCGGACTACGATGTCACGCAGGTAGCTATAATCTCCCACGTGTTAAGGTCAATTGCTGCTGTAACCACAAATGCACGACTGACTTCTGTTGTTGATTTCATTCGTTTGTTATTTTCTTCAATGTTTCTCATTCTAACACTTTTCATCGTATTGCACAGGGACGAAAGCTTGACACACGTGTCTAAGGAAACCAATTTGGTATAAGGGACTGTGCTTATGCCCTTCTTTTTGTTTGATGAACAATCATCAAAGTAAGCCATTCCACATTGTTGATTTTCTCAGACTCGGATGTCACGCAGGTAGCTATAATCTCCCACGTGGTAAGGTCAATTGCTGCTGTAACCACAAATGCACGACTGACTTCTGTTGTTGATTTCATTCGTTTGTTATTTTCTTCAATGTTTCTCATTCTAACACTTTTCATTGTATTGCACAGGGACGAAAGCTTGACACACGTGTCTAAGGAAACCAATTTGGTATAAGGGACTGTGCTTATTCCCTTCTTTTTTTTTGATGAACAATTATCAAAGTAAGCCATTCCACATTGTTGATTTTCTTAGACTCGGATGTCACGCAGGTAGCTATAATCTCCCACGTGGTGAGGTCAATTGCTGCTGTAACCACAAATGCACGACTGACTTCTGTTGTTGATTTCATTCGTTTGTTATTTTCTTCAATGTTTCTCATTCTAACACTTTTCATCGTATTGCACAGGGACGAAAGCTTGACACACGTGTCTATGGAAACCACATCGGTATAAGGGACTGTTCTTATTCCATTCTTTCTGTATAATGATCAATTATCCAAGTAAGCCATTGCACATTGTTGATTTTCTTGGACTCGGATATCACGCAGGTAACTATAATCTCCCACGTGGTAAGGTCAATTGCTGCTGTAACCACAAATGCACGACTGACTTCTGTTGTTGATTTCATTCGTTTGTTATTTTATTCAATGTTTCTCATTCTAACACTTTTCATCGTATTGCACTGGGACGAAAGCTTGACTTACGTGTCTAAGGAAGCCACATTGGTATGAGGGACTGTTCTTGTTCCCTTTTTTCTTCTTGATGAACAATTATCCGAATAAGCCATTCCACATTGTTGATTTTCTTGGACTCGTATGTCACGCAGGGAGCTATAATCTCCCACGTGGTAAGGTCAATTGCTGCTGTAACCACAAATGCACGACTGACTTCTGTTGTTGATTTCATTTGTTTGTTATTTCCTTCTATGTTTCTCATTCTAACACTTTTCATCGTATTGCACAGGGACGAAAGCTTGACACACGTGTCTAAGGAAACCACATTGGTATAAGGGACTGTTCTTATTCCCTTTCTTCATTTTGATGAACAACTATCCAAGTAAGCAATTCCACATTGTTGATTTTCTCGGACTACGATGTCACGCAGGTAGCTATAATATCCCACGTGTTAAGGTCAATTGCTGCTGTAACCACAAATGCTCGACTGACTTCTGTTGTTGATTTCATTCGTTTATTATTTTCTTCAATGTTTCTCATTCTAACACTTTTCATTGTATTGCACAGGGACGAAAGCTTGACACGCGTGTCTAAGGAAACCAATTTGGTTAAGGGACTGTGCTTATTCCCTTCTTTTTGTTTGATGAACAATTATCAAAGTAAGCCATTCCACATTGTTGATTTTCTTAGACTCGGATGTCACGCAGGTAGCTATAATCTCCCACGTGGTGAGGTCAATTGCTGCTGTAACCACAAATGCACGACTGACTTCTGTTGTTGATTTCATTCGTTTGTTATTTTCTTCAATGTTTCTCATTCTAACACTTTTCATCGTATTGCACAGGGACGAAAGCTTGACACACGTGTCTATGGAAACCACATCGGTAAAAGGGACTGTTCTTATTCCATTCTTTCTGTATAATGATCAATTATCCAAGTAAGCCATTCCACATTGTTGATTTTCTTGGACTCGAATGTCACGCAGGTAGCTATAATCTCCCACGTGGTGAGGTCAATTGCTGCTGTAACCACAAATGCACGACTGACTTCTGTTGTTGATTTCATTTGTTTGTTATTTCCTTCAATGTTTCTCATTCTAACACTTTTCATCGTATTGCACAGGGACGAAAGCTTGACACACGTGTCTAAGGAAACCACAAGGGTTTGTTCTCATTCCCTTTTTTCTTTTTGATGAACAATTATCCAAGTAAGCCATTCCACATTGTTGATTTTCTTGGACTCGTATGTCACGCAGGGAGCTATAATCTCCCACGTGGTAAGGTCAATTGCTGCTGTAACCACAAATGCACGACTGACTTCTGTTGTTGATTTCATTTGTTTGTTATTTCCTTCTATGTTTCTCATTCTAACACTTTTCATCGTATTGCACAGGGACGAAAGCTTGACACACGTGTCTAAGGAAACCACATTGGTATAAGGGACTGTTCTTATTCCCTTTTTTCATTTTGATGAACAATTATCCAAGTAAGCAATTCCACATTGTTGATTTTCTCGGACTACGATGTCACGCAGGTAGCTATAATCTCCCACGTGTTAAGGTCAATTGCTGCTGTAACCACAAATGCACGACTGACTTCTGTTGTTGATTTCATTCGTTTGTTATTTTCTTCAATGTTTCTCATTTTAACACTTTTCATCGTATTGCACAGGGACGAAAGCTTGACACACGTGTCTAAGGAAACCAATTTGGTATAAGGGACTGTGCTTATGCCCTTCTTTTTGTTTGATGAACAATCATCAAAGTAAGCCATTCCACATTGTTGATTTTCTCAGACTCGGATGTCACGCAGGTAGCTATAATCTCCCACGTGGTAAGGTCAATTGCTGCTGTAACCACAAATGCACGACTGACTTCTGTTGTTGATTTCATTCGTTTGTTATTTTCTTCAATGTTTCTCATTCTAACACTTTTCATTGTATTGCACAGGGACGAAAGCTTGACACACGTGTCTAAGGAAACCAATTTGGTATAAGGGACTGTGCTTATTCCCTTCTTTTTTTTTGATGAACAATTATCAAAGTAAGCCATTCCACATTGTTGATTTTCTTAGACTCGGATGTCACGCAGGTAGCTATAATCTCCCACGTGGTGAGGTCAATTGCTGCTGTAACCACAAATGCACGACTGACTTCTGTTGTTGATTTCATTCGTTTGTTATTTTCTTCAATGTTTCTCATTCTAACACTTTTCATCGTATTGCACAGGGACGAAAGCTTGACACACGTGTCTATGGAAACCACATCGGTATAAGGGACGGTTCTTATTCCATTCTTTCTGTATAATGATCAATTATCCAAGTAAGCCATTGCACATTGTTGATTTTCTTGGACTCGGATATCACGCAAGTAGCTATAATCTCCCACGTGGTAAGGTCAATTGCTGCTGTAACCACAAATGCACGACTGACTTCTGTTGTTGATTTCATTCGTTTGTTATTTTATTCAATGTTTCTCATTCTAACACTTTTCATCGTATTGCACTGGGACGAAAGCTTGACTTACGTGTCTAAGGAAGCCACATTGGTATGAGGGACTGTTCTTGTTCCCTTTTTTCTTCTTGATGAACAATTATCCGAATAAGCCATTCCACATTGTTGATTTTCTTGGACTCGGATGTCACGCAGGTAGCTATGTTCTCCCACGTGGTAAGGTCAATTGCTGCTGTAACCACAAATGCACGACTGACTTCTGTTGTTGATTTCATTCGTTTGTTATTTTATTCAATGTTTCTCATTCTAACACTTTTCATCGTATTGCACTGGGACGAAAGCTTGACACACGTGTCTATGAAAACCACATCGGTATAAGGGACTGTTCTTATTCCATTCTTTCTGTATAATGATCAATTATCCAAGTAAGCCATTCCACATTGTTGATTTTTTTGGACTCGGATGTCACGCAGGTATCTATAATCTCCAACGTGGTAAGGTCAATTGCTGCTGTAACCACGAATCCACGATTGACTTCTGTTGTTGATTTCATTTGTTTGTTATTTCCTTCTATGTTTCTCATTCTTACACTTTTCATCGTATTGCACAGGGACGAAAGCTTGACACACGTGTCTAAGGAAACCACTTTGGTATAAGGGACTGTTCTTATTCCCTTCTTTTTGTTTAATGAACAATTATCCAAGTAAGCCATTCCACATTGTTGATTTTCTTGGTCTCGGATGTAACGCAGGTAGCTATAATCTCTCACGTGGTAAGGTCCATTGCTGCTGTAACCACGAATGCACGATTGACTTCTGTTGTTGATTTCATTTGTTTGTTATTTCCTTCTATGTTTCTCATTCTAACACTTTTCATCGTATTGCACAGGGACGAAAGCTTGACACACGCGTCTAAGGAAACCACATTGGTATAAGGGACTGTTCTTATTCCTTTTTTTCATTTTGATGAACAATTATCCAAGTAAGCCATTCCACATTGTTGATTTTCTTGGACTACGATGTAACGCAGGTAGCTATAATCTCATACGTGTTAAGGTCAATTGCTGCTGTAACCACAAATGCACGACTGACTTCTGTTGTTGATTTCATTCGTTTGTTATTTTCTTCAATGTTTCTCATTCTAACACTTTTCATCGTATTGCACAGGGACGAAAGCTTGACACACGTGTCTAAGGAAACCAATTTGGTATAAGGGACTGTGCTTATTCCCTTCTTTTTGTTTAATGAACAATTATCAAAGTAAGCCATTCCACATTGTTGATTTTCTTAGACTCGGATGTGACGCAGGTAGCTATAATCTCCCACGTGGTAAGGTCAATTGCTGCTGTAACCACAAATGCACGACTGACTTCTGTTGTTGATTTCATTTGTTTGTTATTTCCTTCAATGTTTCTTATTCTAACACTTCTCATCGTATTGCACAGGGACGAAAGCTTGACACACGTGTCTGAAGAAATCACATTGGTATAAGGGACTGTTCTCATTCCCTTCTTTTTGTTTAATTAACAATTATCCAATTAAGCCATTCCACATTGTTTATTTTCTTGGACTCGGATGACACACGGGTAGCTATAATCTCCCACGTGGTAAGGTCATTTGCTGCTGTAACCACAATTGGAAGGCTGACTTCTGTTGTTGAGTTCATTTGTTTGTTATTTCCATCAATGTTTCTCATTCTAACACTTCTCATCGTATTGTACAGGGACGAAAGCTTGACACACGTGTCTATGGAAACCACATTGGTATAAGGGACTGTTCTTATTCCCTTCTTTCTGTATAATGATCAATTATCCAAGTAAGCCATTCCACATTGTTGATTTTCATGGACTCGGATGACACGCAGGTAGCTATAATCTCCCACGTGGTAAGGTCAATTGCTGCTGTAACCACAAATGCACGACTGACTTCTGTTGTTGATTTCATTTGTTTGTTTTTTCCTTCTATGTTTCTCATTCTAACACTTTTTATCGTATTGCACAGGGACGAAAGCTTGACTTACGTGTCTAAGGAAGCCACATTGGTATGAGGGACTGTTCTTATTCCCTTTTTTCTTTTTGATGAACAATTATCCAAGTGAGCCATTCCACATTGTTGATTTTCTTGGACTCGGATGTCACGCAGGTAGCTATAATCTCCCACGTGGTAAGGTCAATTGCTGCTGTAACCACAAATGCACGACTGACTTCTGTTGTTGATTTCATTCGTTTGTTATTTTCTTCAATGTTTCTCATTCTAACACTTTTCATCGTTTTGCACAGGGACGAAAGCTTGACACACGTGTCTCAGGAAACCACTTTGGTATAGGGGACTGTTCTTATTCCCTTTTTTCTTTTTGATGAACAATTATCCAAGTAAGCCATTACACATTGTTGATTTTCTTGGACTCGGATGTAACGCAGGTAGCTATAATCTCCCACGTGGTAAGGTCAATTGCTGCTGTAACCACAAATGCACGACTGACTTCTGTTGTTGATTTCATTTGTTTGTTTTTTCCTTCTATGTTTCTCATTCTAACACTTTTTATCGTATTGCACAGGGACGAAAGCTTGACACACGTGTCTAAGGAAACCACATTGGTATAAGGGACTCTTCTTATTCCCTTTTTTCTTTTTGATGAACAATTATCCAAATAAGCCATTCCACATTGTTGATTTTCTTGGACTCGGATGTCACGCAGGTAGCTATAATCTCCCACGTGGTAAGGTCAATTGCTGCTGTAACCACAAATGCACGACTGACTTCTGTTGTTGATTTCATTCGTTTGTTATTTTCTTCAATGTTTCTCATTCTAACACTTTTCATCGTTTTGCACAGGGACGAAAGCTTGACACACGTGTCTAAGGAAACCACTTTGGTATAGGGGACTGTTCTCATTCCCTTTTTTCTTTTTGATGAACAATTATCCAAGTAAGCCATTCCACATTGTTGATTTTCTTGGACTCGGATGTCACGCAGGTAGCTATAATCTCCCACGTGGTGAGGTCAATTGCTGCTGTAACCACAAATGCACGACTGACTTCTGTTGTTGATTTCATTCGTTTGTTATTTTCTTCAATGTTTCTCATTCTAACACTTTTCATCGTTTTGCACAGGGACGAAAGCTTGACACACGTGTCTAAGGAAACCACATTGGTATAAGGGACTCTTCTCATTTCTTTTTTTCTTTTTGATGAACAATTATCCAAATAAGCCATTCCACATTGTTGATTTTCTTGGACTCGGATGTCACGCAGGTAGCTATAATCTCCCACGTGGTAAGGTCCATTGCTGCTGTAACCACGAATGCACGATTGACTTCTGTTGTTGATTTCATTTGTTTGTTATTTCCTTCTATGTTTCTCATTCTAACACTTTTGATCGTATTGCACAGGGACAAAAGCTTGACACACGTATCTAAGGAAACCACAAGGGTTTGTTCTCATTCCCTTTTTTCTTTTTGATGAACAATTATCCAAGTAAGCCATTCCACATTGTTGATTTTCTTGGACTCGGATGTCACGCAGGTAGCTATAATCTCCCACGTGGTAAGGTCAATTGCTGCTGTAACCACAAATGCTCGACTGACTTCTGTTGTTGATTTCATTCGTTTGTTATTTTCTTCCATGTTTCTCATTCTAACACTTTTCATCGTATTGCACAGGGACGAAAGCTTGACACACGTGTCTAAGGAAACCACTTTGGTATAAGGGACTGTTCTCATTCCCTTCTTTTTGTTTAATGAACAATTATCCAAGTAAGCCATTCCACATTGTTGATTTTCTTGGACTCGGATGTCACGCAGGTAGCTATAATCTCCCACGTGGTAAGGTCCATTGCTGCTGTAACCACGAATGCACGATTGACTTCTGTTGTTGATTTCATTTGTTTGTTATTTCCTTCTATGTTTCTCATTCTAACACTTTTCAACGAATTGCACAGGGACGAAAGCTTGACACACGTGTCTAAGGAAACCACTTTGGTATGAGGGACTGTTCTTATTCCCTTCTTTTTGTTTAATGAACAATTATCCAAGTAAGCCATTCCACATTGTTGATTTTCTTGGACTCGTATGTCACGCAGGGAGCTATAATCTCCCACGTGGTAAGGTCAATTGCTGCTCTAACCACAAATGCACGACTGACTTCTGTTGTTGATTTCATTTGTTTGTTATTTCCTTCTATGTTTCTCATTCTAACACTTTTCATCGTATTGCACAGGGACGAAAGCTTGACACACGTGTCTAAGGAAACCACATTGGTATAAGGGACTGTTCTTATTCCCTTTCTTCATTTTGATGAACAATTATCCAAGTAAGCAATTCCACATTGTTGATTTTCTCGGACTACGATGTCACGCAGGTAGCTATAATCTCCCACGTGTTAAGGTCAATTGCTGCTGTAACCACAAATGCTCGACTGACTTCTGTTGTTGATTTCATTCGTTTGTTATTTTCTTCAATGTTTCTCATTCTAACACTTTTCATTGTATTGCACAGGGACGAAAGCTTGACACACGTGTCTATGGAAACCACATTGGTATAAGGGACTGTTCTTATTCCCTTCTTTCTGTATAATGATCAATTATCAAAGTAAGCCATTCCACATTGTTGATTTTCTTAGACTCGGATGTCACGCAGGTAGCTATAATCTCCCACGTGGTGAGGTCAATTGCTGCTGTAACCACAAATGCACGACTGACTTCTGTTGTTGATTTCATTCGTTTGTTATTTTCTTCAATGTTTCTCATTCTAACACTTTTCATCGTATTGCACAGGGACGAAAGCTTGACACACGTGTCTATGGAAACCACATCGGTATAAGGGACTGTTCTTATTCCATTCTTTCTGTATAATGATCAATTATCCAAGTAAGCCATTCCACATTGTTGATTTTCTTGGACTCGAATGTCACGCAGGTAGCTATAATCTCCCACGTGGTGAGGTCAATTGCTGCTGTAACCACAAATGCACGACTGACTTCTGTTGTTAATTTCATTCGTTTGTTATTTTCTTCAATGTTTCTCATTCTAACACTTTTCATCGTATTGCACAGGGACCAAAGCTTGACACACGTGTTTAAGGAAGCCACATTGGTATGAGGGACTGTTCTTATTCCCTTTTTTCTTTTTGATGAACAATTATCCAAGTAAGCCATTCCACATTGTTGATTTTCTTGGACTAGGATGTCACGCAGCTAGCTATAATCTCCCACGTGGTAAGGTCAATTGCTGCTGTAACCACAAATGCACGACTGACTTTTGTTGTTAATTTCATTTGTTTGTTGTTTCCTTCTATGTTTCTCATTCTAACATTTTTTATCGTATTGCACAAGGACGAAAGCTTGACACACGTGTCTAAGGAAACCACATTGGTATAAGGGACTCTTCTTATTCCATTTTTTCTCTTTGATGAACAATTATCCAAATAAGCCATTCCACATTGTTGATTTTCTTGGACTCGGATGTCACGCAGGTAGCTATAATCTCCCACGTGGTAAGGTCAATTGCTGCTGTAACCACAAATGCTCGACTGACTTCTGTTGTTGATTTCATTCGTTTGTTATTT
The DNA here is from genome assembly GCF_914767665.1 of Harmonia axyridis. NCBI lineage: Eukaryota > Metazoa > Arthropoda > Insecta > Coleoptera > Coccinellidae > Harmonia > Harmonia axyridis. Next base: position 44,537,844 of record NC_059503.1, read on the forward strand.
TCTTCCATGTTTCTCATTCTAACACTTTTCATCGTATTGCACAGGGACGAAAGCTTGACACACGTGTCTAAGGAAACCACTTTGGTATAAGGGACTGTTCTCATTCCCTTCTTTTTGTTTAATGAACAATTATCCAAGTAAGCCATTCCACATTGTTGATTTTCTTGGACTCGGATGTCACGCAGGTAGCTATAATATCCCACGTGGTAAGGTCCATTGCTGCTGTAACCACGAATGCACGATTGACTTCTGTTGTTGATTTCATTTGTTTGTTATTTCCTTCTATGTTTCTCATTCTAACACTTTTCAACGAATTGCACAGGGACGAAAGCTTGACACACGTGTCTAAGGAAACCACTTTGGTATGAGGGACTGTTCTTATTCCCTTCTTTTTGTTTAATGAACAATTATCCAAGTAAGCCATTCCACATTGTTGATTTTCTTGGACTCGGATGTCACGCAGGTAGCTATAATCTCCCACGTGGTAAGGTCAATTGCTGCTGTAACCACAAATGCACGACTGACTTCTGTTGTTGATTTCATTCGTTTGTTATTTTCTTCAATGTTTCTCATTCTAACACTTTTCATCGTTTTGCACAGGGACGAAAGCTTGACACACGTGTCTAAGGAAACCACATTGGTATAAGGGACTCTTCTTATTCCCTTTTTTCTTTTTGATGAACAATTATCCAAATAAGCCATTCCACATTGTTGATTTTCTTGGACTCGGATGTCACGCAGGTAGCTATAATCTCCCACGTGGTAAGGTCCATTGCTGCTGTAACCACGAATGCACGATTGACTTCTGTTGTTGATTTCATTTGTTTGTTATTTCCTTCTATGTTTCTCATTCTAACACTTTTGATCGTATTGCACAGGGACAAAAGCTTGACACACGTGTCTAAGGAAACCACAAGGGTTTGTTCTCATTCCCTTTTTTCTTTTTGATGAACAATTATCCAAGTAAGCCATTCCACATTGTTGATTTTCTTGGACTCGGATGTCACGCAGGTAGCTATAATCTCCCACGTGGTAAGGTCAATTGCTGCTGTAACCACGAATGCTCGACTGACTTCTGTTGTTGATTTCATTCGTTTGTTATTTTCTTCAATGTTTCTCATTCTAACTTTTTTCATCGTATTACACAGGGACGAAAGCTTGACTTTCGTGTTTAAAGAAGCCACATTGGTATGAGGGACTGTTCTTATACCCTTTTTTCTTTTTGATGAACAATTATCCAAGTAAGCCATTCCACATTGTTGATTTTCTTGGACTCGGATGTCACGCAGGTAGCTATAATCTCCCACGTGGTAAGGTCCATTGCTGCTGTAACCACGAATGCACGATTGACTTCTGTTGTTGATTTCATTTGTTTGTTATTTCCTTCTATGTTTCTCATTCTAACACTTTTCAACGTATTGCACAGGGACGAAAGCTTGACACACGTGTCTAAGGATTCCACTTTGGTATGAGGGACTGTTCTTATTCCCTTCTTTTTGTTTAATGAACAATTATCCAAGTAAGCCATTCCACATTGTTGATTTTCTTGGACTCGTATGTCACGCAGGGAGCTATAATCTCCCACGTGGTAAGGTCAATTGCTGCTGTAACCACAAATGCACGACTGACTTCTGTTGTTGATTTCATTTGTTTGTTATTTCCTTCTATGTTTCTCATTCTAACACTTTTCATCGTATTGCACAGGGACGAAAGCTTGACACACGTGTCTAAGGAAACCACATTGGTATAAGGGACTGTTCTTATTCCCTTTCTTCATTTTGATGAACAATTATCCAAGTAAGCAATTCCACATTGTTGATTTTCTCGGACTACGATGTCACGCAGGTAGCTATAATATCCCACGTGTTAAGGTCAATTGCTGCTGTAACCACAAATGCTCGACTGACTTCTGTTGTTGATTTCATTCGTTTGTTATTTTCTTCAATGTTTCTCATTCTAACACTTTTCATTGTATTGCACAGGGACGAAAGCTTGACACGCGTGTCAAAGGTTAAGGGACTGTGCTTATTCCCTTCTTTTTGTTTGATGAACAATTATCAAAGTAAGCCATTCCACATTGTTGATTTTCTTAGACTCGGATGTCACGCAGGTAGCTATAATCTCCCACGTGGTGAGGTCAATTGCTGCTGTAACCACAAATGCACGACTGACTTCTGTTGTTGATTTCATTCGTTTGTTATTTTCTTCAATGTTTCTCATTCTAACACTTTTCATCGTATTGCACAGGGACGAAAGCTTGACACACGTGTCTATGGAAACCACATCGGTAAAAGGGACTGTTCTTATTCCATTCTTTCTGTATAATGATCAATTATCCAAGTAAGCCATTCCACATTGTTGATTTTCTTGGACTCGAATGTCACGCAGGTAGCTATAATCTCCCACGTGGTGAGGTCAATTGCTGCTGTAACCACAAATGCACGACTGACTTCTGTTGTTGATTTCATTTGTTTGTTATTTCCTTCAATGTTTCTCATTCTAACTTTTTTCATCGTATTACACAGGGACGAAAGCTTGACTTTCGTGTTTAAGGAAGCCACATTGGTATGAGGGACTGTTCTTATTCCCTTTTTTCTTTTTGATGAACAATTATCCAAGTAAGCCATTCCACATTGTTGATTTTCTTGGACTAGGATGTCACGCAGCTAGCTATAATCTCCCACGTGGTAAGGTCAATTGCTGCTGTAACCACAAATGCACGACTGACTTCTGTTGTTAATTTCATTTGTTTGTTATTTCCTTCTATGTTTCTCATTCTAACACTTTTCATCGTATTGCACAGGGACGAAAGCTTGACACACGTGTCTAAGGAAACCACAAGGGTTTGTTCTCATTCCCTTTTTTCTTTTTGATGAACAATTATCCAAGTAAGCCATTCCACATTGTTGATTTTCTTGGACTCGGATGTCACGCAGGTAGCTATAATCTCCCACGTGGTAAGGTCAATTGCTGCTCTAACCACAAATGCTCGACTGACTTCTGTTGTTTATTTCATTCGTTTGTTATTTTCTCCAATGTTTCTCATTCTAACACTTTTCATCGTATTGCACAGGGACGAAAGCTTGACACACGTGTCTAAGGAAACCACTTTGGTATAAGGGACTGTTCTCATTCCCTTCTTTTTGTTTAATGAACAATTATCCAAGTAAGCCATTCCACATTGTTGATTTTCTTGGACTCGTATGTCACGCAAGGAGCTATAATCTCCCACGTGGTAAGGTCAATTGCTGCTGTAACCACAAATGCACGACTGACTTCTGTTGTTGATTTCATTTGTTTGTTATTTCCTTCTATGTTTCTCATTCTAACACTTTTCATCGTATTGCACAGGGACGAAAGCTTGACTTTCGTGTTTAAAGAAGCCACATTGGTATGAGGGACTGTTCTTATTCCCTTTTTTCTTTTTGATGAACAATTATCCAAGTAAGCCATTCCACATTGTTGATTTTCTTGGACTAGGATGTCACGCAGCTAGCTATAATCTCCCACGTGGTAAGGTCAATTGCTGCTGTAACCACAAATGCACGACTGACTTCTGTTGTTAATTTCATTTGTTTGTTATTTCCTTCTATGTTTCTCATTCTAACACTTTTCATCGTATTGCACAGGGACGAAAGCTTGACACACGTGTCTAAGGAAACCACAAGGGTTTGTTCTCATTCCCTTTTTTCTTTTTGATGAACAATTATCCAAGTAAGCCATTCCACATTGTTGATTTTCTTAGACTCGGATGTCACGCAGGTAGCTATAATCTCCCACGTGGTAAGGTCAATTGCTGCTCTAACCACAAATGCTCGACTGACTTCTGTTGTTTATTTCATTCGTTTGTTATTTTCTCCAATGTTTCTCATTCTAACACTTTTCATCGTATTGCACAGGGACGAAAGCTTGACACACGTGTCTAAGGAAACCACTTTGGTATAAGGGACTGTTCTCATTCCCTTCTTTTTGTTTAATGAACAATTATCCAAGTAAGCCATTCCACATTGTTGATTTTCTTGGACTCGTATGTCACGCAGGGAGCTATAATCTCCCACGTGGTAAGGTCAATTGCTGCTGTAACCACAAATGCACGACTGACTTCTGTTGTTGATTTCATTTGTTTGTTATTTCCTTCTATGTTTCTCATTCTAACACTTTTCATCGTATTGCACAGGGACGAAAGCTTGACACACGTGTCTAAGGAAACCACATTGGTATAAGGGACTGTTCTTATTCCCTTTTTTCATTTTGATGAACAATTATCCAAGTAAGCAATTCCACATTGTTGATTTTCTCGGACTACGATGTCACGCAGGTAGCTATAATCTCCCACGTGTTAAGGTCAATTGCTGCTGTAACCACAAATGCACGACTGACTTCTGTTGTTGATTTCATTCGTTTGTTATTTTCTTCAATGTTTCTCATTTTAACACTTTTCATCGTATTGCACAGGGACGAAAGCTTGACACACGTGTCTAAGGAAACCAATTTGGTATAAGGGACTGTGCTTATGCCCTTCTTTTTGTTTGATGAACAATCATCAAAGTAAGCCATTCCACATTGTTGATTTTCTCAGACTCGGATGTCACGCAGGTAGCTATAATCTCCCACGTGGTAAGGTCAATTGCTGCTGTAACCACAAATGCACGACTGACTTCTGTTGTTGATTTCATTCGTTTGTTATTTTCTTCAATGTTTCTCATTCTAACACTTTTCATTGTATTGCACAGGGACGAAAGCTTGACACACGCGTCTAAGGAAACCACATTGGTATAAGGGACTGTTCTTATTCCCTTTTTTCATTTTGATGAACAATTATCCAAGTAAGCCATTCCACATTGTTGATTTTCTTGGACTACGATGTAACGCAGGTAGCTATAATCTCCCACGTGTTAAGGTCAATTGCTGCTGTAACCACAAATGCACGACTGACTTCTGTTGTTGATTTCATTCGTTTGTTATTTTCTTCAATGTTTCTCATTCTAACACTTTTCATCGTATTGCACAGGGACGAAAGCTTGACACACGTGTCTATGGAAACCACATCGGTATAAGGGACGGTTCTTATTCCATTCTTTCTGTATAATGATCAATTATCCAAGTAAGCCATTGCACATTGTTGATTTTCTTGGACTCGGATATCACGCAGGTAACTATAATCTCCCACGTGGTAAGGTCAATTGCTGCTGTAACCACAAATGCACGACTGACTTCTGTTGTTGATTTCATTCGTTTGTTATTTTATTCAATGTTTCTCATTCTAACACTTTTCATCGTATTGCACTGGGACGAAAGCTTGACTTACGTGTCTAAGGAAGCCACATTGGTATGAGGGACTGTTCTTGTTCCCTTTTTTCTTCTTGATGAACAATTATCCGAATAAGCCATTCCACATTGTTGATTTTCTTGGACTCGGATGTCACGCAGGTAGCTATGTTCTCCCACGTGGTAAGGTCAATTGCTGCTGTAACCACAAATGTACGACTGACTTCTGTTGTTGATTTCATTCGTTTGTTATTTTATTCAATGTTTCTCATTCTAACACTTTTCATCGTATTGCACTGGGACGAAAGCTTGACACACGTGTCTATGAAAACCACATCGGTATAAGGGACTGTTCTTATTCCATTCTTTCTGTATAATGATCAATTATCCAAGTAAGCCATTCCACATTGTTGATTTTTTTGGACTCCTATGTCACGCAGGTATCTATAATCTCCAACGTGGTAAGGTCAATTGCTGCTGTAACCACGAATCCACGATTGACTTCTGTTGTTGATTTCATTTGTTTGTTATTTCCTTCTATGTTTCTCATTCTTACACTTTTCATCGTATTGCACAGGGACGAAAGCTTGACACACGTGTCTAAGGAAACCACTTTGGTATAAGGGACTGTTCTTATTCCCTTCTTTTTGTTTAATGAACAATTATCCAAGTAAGCCATTCCACATTGTTGATTTTCTTGGTCTCGGATGTAACGCAGGTAGCTATAATCTCCCACGTGGTAAGGTCCATTGCTGCTGTAACCACGAATGCACGATTGACTTCTGTTGTTGATTTCATTTGTTTGTTATTTCCTTCTATGTTTCTCATTCTAACACTTTTCATCGTATTGCACAGGGACGAAAGCTTGACACACGCGTCTAAGGAAACCACATTGGTATAAGGGACTGTTCTTATTCCCTTTTTTCATTTTGATGAACAATTATCCAAGTAAGCCATTCCACATTGTTGATTTTCTTGGACTACGATGTAACGCAGGTAGCTATAATCTCCCACGTGTTAAGGTCAATTGCTGCTGTAACCACAAATGCACTACTGACTTCTGTTGTTGATTTCATTCGTTTGTTATTTTCTTCAATGTTTCTCATTCTAACACTTTTCATCGTATTGCACAGGGACGAAAGCTTGACACACGTGTCTAAGGAAACCAATTCGGTATAAGGGACTGTGCTTATTCCCTTCTTTTTGTTTAATGAACAATTATCAAAGTAAGCCATTCCACATTGTTGATTTTCTTAGACTCGGATGTGACGCAGGTAGCTATAATCTCCCACGTGGTAAGGTCAATTGCTGCTGTAACCACAAATGCACGACTGACTTCTGTTGTTGATTTCATTTGTTTGTTATTTCCTTCAATGTTTCTTATTCTAACACTTCTCATCGTATTGCACAGGGACGAAAGCTTGACACACGTGTCTGAAGAAATCACATTGGTATAAGGGACTGTTCTCATTCCCTTCTTTTTGTTTAATTAACAATTATCCAATTAAGCCATTCCACATTGTTTATTTTCTTGGACTCGGATGACACACGGGTAGCTATAATCTCCCACGTGGTAAGGTCATTTGCTGCTGTAACCACAATTGGAAGGCTGACTTCTGTTGTTGAGTTCATTTGTTTGTTATTTCCATCAATGTTTCTCATTCTAACACTTCTCATCGTATTGCACAGGGACGAAAGCTTGACACACGTGTCTATGGAAACCACATTGGTATAAGGGACTGTTCTTATTCCCTTCTTTCTGTATAATGATCAATTATCCAAGTAAGCCATTCCACATTGTTGATTTTCATGGACTCGGATGACACGCAGGTAGCTATAATCTCCCACGTGGTAAGGTCAATTGCTGCTGTAACCACAAATGCACGAATGACTTCTGTTGTTGATTTCATTTGTTTGTTTTTTCCTTCTATGTTTCTCATTCTAACACTTTTTATCGTATTGCACAGGGACGAAAGCTTGACTTACGTGTCTAAGGAAGCCACATTGGTATGAGGGACTGTTCTTATTCCCTTTTTTCTTTTTGATGAACAATTATCCAAGTGAGCCATTCCACATTGTTGATTTTCTTGGACTCGGATGTCACGCAGGTAGCTATAATCTCCCACGTGGTAAGGTCAATTGCTGCTGTAACCACAAATGCACGACTGACTTCTGTTGTTGATTTCATTCGTTTGTTATTTTATTCAATGTTTCTCATTCTAACACTTTTCATCGTATTGCACAGGGACGAAAGCTTGACACACGTGTCTATGGAAACCACATCGGTATAAGGGACTGTTCTTATTTCATTCTTTCTGTATAATGATCAATTATCCAAGTAAGCCATTCCACATTGTTGATTTTCTTGAACTACGATGTCACGCAGGTAGCTATAATCTCCCACGTGTTAAGGTCAATTGCTGCTGTAACCACAAATGCACGACTGACTTTTGTTGTTGATTTCATTCGTTTGTTATTTTCTTCAATGTTTCTCATTCTAACACTTTTCATCGTATTGCACAGGGACGAAAGCTTGACAGACGTATCTCAGGAAACCAATTTGGTATAAGGGACTGTGCTTATTCCCTTCTTTTTGTTCAATGAACAATTATCTAAGTAGGCCATTCCACATTGTTGATTTTCTTAGACTCGGATGTCACGCAGGTAGCTATAATCTCCCACGTGGTAAGGTCAATTGCTGCTGTAACCACAAATGCACGACTGACTTCTGTTGTTGAGTTCATTTGTTTGTTATTTCCTTCAATGTTTTTCATTCTAACACTTCTCATCGTATTGCACAGGGACGAAAGCTTGACACACGTGTCTAAAGAAATCACATTGATATAAGGGTCTGTTCTTATTCCCTTCTTTTTGTTTAATTATCAATTATCCAAGTAAGCCATTCCACATTGTTTATTTTTTTGGACTCGGATGACACACGGGTAGCTATAATCTCCCACGTGGTAAGGTCATTTGCTGCTGTAACCACAATTGGACGGCTGACTTCTGTTGTTGATTTCATTTGTTTGTTATTTCCATCAATGTTTCTCATTCTAACACTTCTCATCGTATTGCACAGGGACGAAAGCTTGACTTACGTGTCTAAGGAAGCCACAATGGTATGAGGGACTGTTCTTATTCCCTTTTTCCTTTTTGATGAACAATTATCCAAGTAAGCCATTGCACATTGTTGATTTTCTTGGACTCGGATATCACGCAGTAGCTATAATCTCCCACGTGGTAAGGTCAATTGCTGCTGTAACCACAAATGCACGACTGACTTCTGTTGTTGATTTCATTCGTTTGTTATTTTATTCAATGTTTCTCATTCTTACACTTTTCATCGTATTGCACTGGGACGAAAGCTTGACACACGTGTCTATGAAAACCACATCGGTATAAGGGACTGTTCTTATTCCATTCTTTCTGTATAATGATCAATTATCCAAGTAAGCCATTCCACATTGTTGATTTTTTTGGACTCGGATGTCACGCAGGTATCTATAATCTCCAACGTGGTAAGGTCAATTGCTGCTGTAACCACAAATGCACGACTGACTTTTGTTGTTGATTTCATTCGTTTGTTATTTTCTTCAATGTTTCTCATTCTAACACTTTTCATCGTATTGCACAGGGACGAAAGCTTGACAGACGTATCTCAGGAAACCAATTTGGTATAAGGGACTGTGCTTATTCCCTTCTTTTTGTTCAATGAACAATTATCTAAGTAGGCCATTCCACATTGTTGATTTTCTTAGACTCGGATGTCACGCAGGTAGCTATAATCTCCCACGTGGTAAGGTCAATTGCTGCTGTAACCACAAATGCACGACTGACTTCTGTTGTTGAGTTCATTTGTTTGTTATTTCCTTCAATGTTTTTCATTCTAACACTTCTCATCGTATTGCACAGGGACGAAAGCTTGACACACGTGTCTAAAGAAATCACATTGATATAAGGGTCTGTTCTTATTCCCTTCTTTTTGTTTAATTATCAATTATCCAAGTAAGCCATTCCACATTGTTTATTTTTTTGGACTCGGATGACACACGGGTAGCTATAATCTCCCACGTGGTAAGGTCATTTGCTGCTGTAACCACAATTGGACGGCTGACTTCTGTTGTTGATTTCATTTGTTTGTTTTTTCCTTCTATGTTTCTCATTCTAACACTTTTTATCGTATTGCACAGGGACGAAAGCTTGACTTACGTGTCTAAGGAAGCCACATTGGTATGAGGGACTGTTCTTATTCCCTTTTTTCTTTTTGATGAACAATTATCCAAGTGAGCCCTTCCACATTGTTGATTTTCTTGGACTCGGATGTCACGCAGGTAGCTATAATCTCCCACGTGGTAAGGTCAATTGCTGCTGTAACCACAAATGCACGACTGACTTCTGTTGTTGATTTCATTCGTTTGTTATTTTATTCAATGTTTCTCATTCTAACACTTTTCATCGTATTGCACAGGGACGAAAGCTTGACACACGTGTCTATGGAAACCACATCGGTATAAGGGACTGTTCTTATTTCATTCTTTCTGTATAATGATCAATTATCCAAGTAAGCCATTCCACATTGTTGATTTTCTTGGACTACGATGTCACGCAGGTAGCTATAATCTCCCACGTGTTAAGGTCAATTGCTGCTGTAACCACAAATGCACGACTGACTTTTGTTGTTGATTTCATTCGTTTGTTATTTTCTTCAATGTTTCTCATTCTAACACTTTTCATCGTATTGCACAGGGACGAAAGCTTGACAGACGTATCTCAGGAAACCAATTTGGTATAAGGGACTGTGCTTATTCACTTCTTTTTGTTCAATGAACAATTATCTAAGTAGGCCATTCCACATTGTTGATTTTCTTAGACTCGGATGTCACGCAGGTAGCTATAATCTCCCACGTGGTAAGGTCAATTGCTGCTGTAACCACAAATGCACGACTGACTTCTGTTGTTGAGTTCATTTGTTTGTTATTTCCTTCAATGTTTTTCATTCTAACACTTCTCATCGTATTGCACAGGGACGAAAGCTTGACACACGTGTCTAAAGAAATCACATTGATATAAGGGTCTGTTCTTATTCCCTTCTTTTTGTTTAATTATCAATTATCCAAGTAAGCCATTCCACATTGTTTATTTTTTTGGACTCGGATGACACACGGGTAGCTATAATCTCCCACGTGGTAAGGTCATTTGCTGCTGTAACCACAATTGGACGGCTGACTTCTGTTGTTGATTTCATTTGTTTGTTATTTCCTTCAATGTTTCTCATTCTAACACTTCTCATCGTATTGCACAGGGACGAAAGCTTGACTTACGTGTCTAAGGAAGCCACATTGGTATGAGGGACTGTTCTTATTCCCTTTTTTCTTTTTGATGAACAATTATCCAAGTAAGCCATTGCACATTGTTGATTTTCTTGGACTCGGATATCACGCAGTAGCTATAATCTCCCACGTGGTAAGGTCAATTGCTGCTGTAACCACAAATGCACGACTGACTTCTGTTGTTGATTTCATTCGTTTGTTATTTTATTCAATGTTTCTCATTCTTACACTTTTCATCGTATTGCACTGGGACGAAAGCTTGACACACATGTCTATGAAAACCACATCGGTATAAGGGACTGTTCTTATTCCATTCTTTCTGTATAATGATCAATTATCCAAGTAAGCCATTCCACATTGTTGATTTTTTTGGACTCGGATGTCACGCAGGTATCTATAATCTCCAACGTGGTAAGGTCAATTGCTGCTGTAACCACAAATGCACGACTGACTTCTGTTGTTGATTTCATTTGTTTGTTATTTCCTTCAATGTTTCTCATTCTAACTCTTTTCATCGTATTACACAGGGACGAAAGCTTGACTTACGTGTCTAAGGAAGCCACATTGGTATAAGGGACTGTTCTTATTCCCTTTTTTCATTTTGATGAACAATTATCCAAGTAAGCCATTCCACATTGTTGATTTTCTTGGACTACGATGTCACGCAGGTAGCTATAATCTCCCACGTGTTAAGGTCAATTGCTGCTGTAACCACAAATGCACGACTGACTTCTGTTGTTGATTTCATTCGTTTGTTATTTTCTTCAATGTTTCTCATTCTAACACTTTTCATCGTATTGCACAGGGACGAAAGCTTGACACACGTGTCTAAGGAAACCAATTCGGTATAAGGGACTGTGCTTATTCCCTTCTTTTTGTTTAATGAACAATTATCAAAGTAAGCCATTCCACATTGTTGATTTTCTTAGACTCGGATGTCACGCAGGTAGCTATAATCTCCCACGTGGTAAGGTCAATTGCTGCTGTAACCACAAATGCACGACTGACTTCTGTTGTTGATTTCATTTGTTTGTTATTTCCTTCAATGTTTCTTATTTTAACACTTCTCATCGTATTGCACAGGGACGAAAGCTTGACACACGTGTCTGAAGAAATCACATTTGTATAAGGGACTGTTCTCATTCCCTTCTTTTTGTTTAATTAACAATTATCCAAGTAAGCCATTCCACATTGTTTATTTTCTTGGACTCGGATGACACACGGGTAGCTATAATCTCCCACGTGTTAAGGTCATTTGCTGCTGTAACCACAATTGGAAGGCTGACTTCTGTTGTTGATTTCATTTGTTTGTTATTTCCATCAATGTTTCTCATTCTAACACTTCTCATCGTATTGCACAGGGACGAAAGCTTGACACACGTGTCTATGAAAACCACATTGGTATAAGGGACTGCTCTTATTCCCTTCTTTCTGTATAATGATCAATTATCCAAGTAAGCCATTCCACATTGTTGATTTTCATGGACTCGGATGACACGCAGGTAGCTATAATCTCCCACGTGGTAAGGTCAATTGCTGCTGTAACCACAAATGCACGACTGACTTCTGTTGTTGATTTCATTTGTTTGTTTTTTCCTTCTATGTTTCTCATTCTAACACTTTTTATCGTATTGCACAGGGACGAAAGCTTGACTTACGTGTCTAAGGAAGCCACATTGGTATGAGGGACTGTTCTTATTCCCTTTTTTCTTTTTGATGAACAATTATCCAAGTAAGCCATTCCACATTGTTGATTTTCTTGGACTCGGATGTCACGCAGGTAGCTATAATCTCCCACGTGGTAAGGTCAATTGCTGCTGTAACCACAAATGCACGACTGACTTCTGTTGTTGATTTCATTCGTTTGTTATTTTATTCAATGTTTCTCATTCTAACACTTTTCATCGTATTGCACAGGGACGAAAGCTTGACACACGTGTCTATGAAAACCACATCGGTATAAGGGACTGTTCTCATTCCCTTCTTTTTGTTTAATTAACAATTATCCAATTAAGCCATTCCACATTGTTTATTTTCTTGGACTCGGATGACACACGGGTAGCTATAATCTCCCACGTGGTAAGGTCATTTGCTGCTGTAACCACAATTGGAAGGCTGACTTCTGTTGTTGAGTTCATTTGTTTGTTATTTCCATCAATGTTTCTCATTCTAACACTTCTCATCGTATTGCACAGGGACGAAAGCTTGACACACGTGTCTATGGAAACCACATTGGTATAAGGGACTGTTCTTATTCCCTTCTTTCTGTATAATGATCAATTATCCAAGTAAGCCATTCCACATTGTTGATTTTCATGGACTCGGATGACACGCAGGTAGCTATAATCTCCCACGTGGTAAGGTCAATTGCTGCTGTAACCACAAATGCACGACTGACTTCTGTTGTTGATTTCATTTGTTTGTTTTTTCCTTCTATGTTTCTCATTCTAACACTTTTTATCGTATTGCACAGGGACGAAAGCTTGACTTACGTGTCTAAGGAAGCCACATTGGTATGAGGGACTGTTCTTATTCCCTTTTTTCTTTTTGATGAACAATTATCCAAGTAAGCCATTCCACATTGTTGATTTTCTTGGACTCGGATGTCACGCAGGTAGCTATAATCTCCCACGTGGTAAGGTCAATTGCTGCTGTAACCACAAATGCACGACTGACTTCTGTTGTTGATTTCATTTGTTTGTTTTTTCCTTCTATGTTTCTCATTCTAACACTTTTTATCGTATTGCACAGGGACGAAAGCTTGACTTACGTGTCTAAGGAAGCCACATTGGTATGAGGGACTGTTCTTATTCCCTTTTTTCTTTTTGATGAACAATTATCCAAGTAAGCCATTCCACATTGTTGATTTTCTTGGACTCGGATGTCACGCAGGTAGCTATAATCTCCCACGTGGTAAGGTCAATTGCTGCTGTAACCACAAATGCACGACTGACTTCTGTTGTTGATTTCATTCGTTTGTTATTTTATTCAATGTTTCTCATTCTAACACTTTTCATCGTATTGCACAGGGACGAAAGCTTGACACACGTGTCTATGGAAACCACATCGGTATAAGGGACTGTTCTTATTCCATTCTTTCTGTATAATGATCAATTATCCAAGTAAGCCATTCCACATTGTTGATTTTCTTGGACAACGATGTCACGCAGGTAGCTATAATCTCTCACGTGTTAAGGTCAATTGCTGCTGTAACCACAAATGCACGACTGACTTCTGTTGTTGATTTCATTCGTTTGTTATTTTCTTCAATGTTTCTCATTCTAACACTTTTCATCGTATTGCACAGGGACGAAAGCTTGACACACGTGTCTATGGAAACCACATCGGTATAAGGGACTGTTCTTATTCCATTCTTTCTGTATAATGATCAATTATCCAAGTAAGCCATTCCACATTGTTGATTTTCTTGGACTACGATGTCACGCAGGTAGCTATAATCTCTCACGTGTTAAGGTCAATTGCTGCTGTAACCACAAATGCACGACTGACTTCTGTTGTTGATTTCATTCGTTTGTTATTTTCTTCAATGTTTCTCATTCTAACACTTTTCATCGTATTGCACAGGGACGAAAGCTTGACAGACGTATCTCAGGAAACCAATTTGGTATAAGAGACTGTGCTTATTCCATTCTTTCTGTATAATGATCAATTATCCAAGTAAGCCATTCCACATTGTTGATTTTCTTGGACTACGATGTCACGCAGGTAGCTATAATCTCCCACGTGTTAAGGTCAATTGCTGCTGTAACCACAAATGCACGACTGACTTCTGTTGTTGATTTCATTCGTTTGTTATTTTCTTCAATGTTTCTCATTCTAACACTTTTCATCGTATTGCACAGGGACGAAAGCTTGACAGACGTATCTCAGGAAACCAATTTGGTATAAGGGACTGTTCTCATTCCCTTCTTTTTGTTTAATTAACAATTATCCAAGTAAGCCATTCCACATTGTTTATTTTCTTGGACTCGGATGACACACGGGTAGCTATAATCTCCCACGTGGTAAGGTCATTTGCTGCTGTAACCACAATTGGAAGGCTGACTTCTGTTGTTGATTTCATTTGTTTGTTATTTCCATCAATGTTTCTCATTCTAACACTTCTCATCGTATTGCACAGGGACGAAAGCTTGACACACGTGTCTATGGAAACCAATTTGGTATAAGGGACTGTGCTTATTCCCTTCTTTTTGTTTAATGAACAATTATCAAAGTAAGCCATTCCACATTGTTGATTTTCTCAGACTCGGATGTCACGCAGGTAGCTATAATCTCCCACGTGGTAAGGTCAATTGCTGCTGTAACCACAAATGCACGACTGACTTCTGTTGTTGATTTCATTCGTTTGTTATTTTCTTCAATGTTTCTCATTCTAACACTTTTTATCGTATTGCACAGGGACGAAAGCTTGACACACGTGTCTAAGGAAACCAATTTGGTATAAGGGACTGTGCTTATTCCCTTCTTTTTGTTTGATGAACAATTATCAAAGTAAGCCATTCCACATTGTTGATTTTCTTAGACTCGGATATCACGCAGGTAGCTATAATCTCCCACGTGGTGAGGTCAATTGCTGCTGTAACCACAAATGCACGACTGACTTCTGTTGTTGATTTCATTCGTTTGTTATTTTCTTCAATGTTTCTCATTCTAACACTTTTCATCGTATTGCACAGGGACGAAAGCTTGACAGACGTATCTCAGGAAACCAATTTGGTATAAGGGACTGTGCTTATTCCCTTCTTTTTGTTCAATGAACAATTATCTAAGTAGGCCATTCCACATTGTTGATTTTCTTAGACTCGGATGTCACGCAGGTAGCTATAATCTCCCACGTGGTAAGGTCAATTGCTGCTGTAACCACAAATGCACGACTGACTTCTGTTGTTGAGTTCATTTGTTTGTTATTTCCTTCAATGTTTTTCATTCTAACACTTCTCATCGTATTGCACAGGGACGAAAGCTTGACACACGTGTCTAAAGAAATCACATTGATATAAGGGTCTGTTCTTATTCCCTTCTTTTTGTTTAATTATCAATTATCCAAGTAAGCCATTCCAAATTGTTTATTTTTTTGGACTCGGATGACACACGGGTAGCTATAATCTCCCACGTGGTAAGGTCATTTGCTGCTGTAACCACAATTGGACGGCTGACTTCTGTTGTTGATTTCATTTGTTTGTTATTTCCATCAATGTTTCTCATTCTAACACTTCTCATCGTATTGCACAGGGACGAAAGCTTGACTTACGTGTCTAAGGAAGCCACATTGGTATGAGGGACTGTTCTTATTCCCTTTTTTCTTTTTGATGAACAATTATCCAAGTAAGCCATTGCACATTGTTGATTTTCTTGGACTCGGATATCACGCAGTAGCTATAATCTCCCACGTGGTAAGGTCAATTGCTGCTGTAACCACAAATGCACGACTGACTTCTGTTGTTGATTTCATTCGTTTGTTATTTTATTCAATGTTTCTCATTCTTACACTTTTCATCGTATTGCACTGGGACGAAAGCTTGACACACGTGTCTATGAAAACCACATCGGTATAAGGGACTGTTCTTATTCCATTCTTTCTGTATAATGATCAATTATCCAAGTAAGCCATTCCACATTGTTGATTTTTTTGGACTCGGATGTCACGCAGGTATCTATAATCTCCAACGTGGTAAGGTCAATTGCTGCTGTAACCACAAATGCACGACTGACTTCTGTTGTTGATTTCATTTGTTTGTTATTTCCTTCAATGTTTCTCATTCTAACTCTTTTCATCGTATTACACAGGGACGAAAGCTTGACTTACGTGTCTAAGGAAGCCACATTGGCATAAGGGACTGTTCTTATTCCCTTTTTTCATTTTGATGAACAATTATCCAAGTAAGCCATTCCACATTGTTGATTTTCTTGGACTACGATGTCACGCAGGTAGCTATAATCTCCCACGTGTTAAGGTCAATTGCTGCTGTAACCACAAATGCACGACTGACTTCTGTTGTTGATTTCATTCGTTTGTTATTTTTTTCAATGTTTCTCATTCTAACACTTTTCATCGTATTGCACAGGGACGAAAGCTTGACACACGTGTCTAAGGAAACCAATTCGGTATAAGGGACTGTGCTTATTCCCTTCTTTTTGTTTAATGAACAATTATCAAAGTAAGCCATTCCACATTGTTGATTTTCTTAGACTCGGATGTCACGCAGGTAGCTATAATCTCCCACGTGGTAAGGTCAATTGCTGCTGTAACCACAAATGCACGACTGACTTCTGTTGTTGATTTAATTTGTTTGTTATTTCCTTCAATGTTTCTTATTTTAACACTTCTCATCGTATTGCACAGGGACGAAAGCTTGACACACGTGTCTGAAGAAATCACATTGGTATAAGGGACTGTTCTCATTCCCTTCTTTTTGTTTAATTAACAATTATCCAAGTAAGCCATTCCACATTGTTTATTTTCTTGGACTCGGATGACACACGGGTAGCTATAATCTCCCACGTGTTAAGGTCATTTGCTGCTGTAACCACAATTGGAAGGCTGACTTCTGTTGTTGATTTCATTTGTTTGTTATTTCCATCAATGTTTCTCATTCTAACACTTCTCATCGTATTGCACAGGGACGAAAGCTTGACACACGTGTCTATGGAAACCACATTGGTATAAGGGACTGTTCTTATTCCCTTCTTTCTGTATAATGATCAATTATCCAAGTAAGCCATTCCACATTGTTGATTTTCATGGACTCGGATGACACGCAGGTAGCTATAATCTCCCACGTGGTAAGGTCAATTGCTGCTGTAACCACAAATGCACGACTGACTTCTGTTGTTGATTTCATTTGTTTGTTTTTTCCTTCTATGTTTCTCATTCTAACACTTTTTATCGTATTGCACAGGGACGAAAGCTTGACTTACGTGTCTAAGGAAACCAATTTGGTATAAGAGACTGTGCTTATTCCATTCTTTCTGTATAATGATCAATTATCCAAGTAAGCCATTCCACATTGTTGATTTTCTTGGACTACGATGTCACGCAGGTAGCTATAATCTCCCACGTGTTAAGGTCAATTGCTGCTGTAACCACAAATGCACGACTGACTTCTGTTGTTGATTTCATTCGTTTGTTATTTTCTTCAATGTTTCTCATTCTAACACTTTTCATCGTATTGCACAGGGACGAAAGCTTGACAGACGTATCTCAGGAAACCAATTTGGTATAAGGGACTGTTCTCATTCCCTTCTTTTTGTTTAATTAACAATTATCCAAGTAAGCCATTCCACATTGTTTATTTTCTTGGACTCGGATGACACACGGGTAGCTATAATCTCCCACGTGGTAAGGTCATTTGCTGCTGTAACCACAATTGGAAGGCTGACTTCTGTTGTTGATTTCATTTGTTTGTTATTTCCATCAATGTTTCTCATTCTAACACTTCTCATCGTATTGCACAGGGACGAAAGCTTGACACACGTGTCTATGGAAACCAATTTGGTATAAGGGATCGTGCTTATTCCCTTCTTTTTGTTTGATGAACAATCATCAAAGTAAGCCATTCCACATTGTTGATTTTCTCAGACTCGGATGTCACGCAGGTAGCTATAATCTCCCACGTGGTAAGGTCAATTGCTGCTGTAACCACAAATGCACGACTGACTTCTGTTGTTGATTTCATTCGTTTGTTATTTTCTTCAATGTTTCTCATTCTAACACTTTTCATTGTATTGCACAGGGACGAAAGCTTGACACACGTGTCTAAGGAAACCAATTTGGTATAAGGGACTGTGCTTATTCCCTTCTTTTTGTTTGATGAACAATTATCAAAGTAAGCCATTCCACATTGTTGATTTTCTTAGACTCGGATATCACGCAGGTAGCTATAATCTCCCACGTGGTGAGGTCAATTGCTGCTGTAACCACAAATGCACGACTGACTTCTGTTGTTGATTTCATTCGTTTGTTATTTTCTTCAATGTTTCTCATTCTAACACTTTTCATCGTATTGCACAGGGACGAAAGCTTGACAGACGTATCTCAGGAAACCAATTTGGTATAAGGGACTGTGCTTATTCCCTTCTTTTTGTTCAATGAACAATTATCTAAGTAGGCCATTCCACATTGTTGATTTTCTTAGACTCGGATGTCACGCAGGTAGCTATAATCTCCCACGTGGTAAGGTCAATTGCTGCTGTAACCACAAATGCACGACTGACTTCTGTTGTTGAGTTCATTTGTTTGTTATTTCCTTCAATGTTTTTCATTCTAACACTTCTCATCGTATTGCACAGGGACGAAAGCTTGACACACGTGTCTAAAGAAATCACATTGATATAAGGGTCTGTTCTTATTCCCTTCTTTTTGTTTAATTATCAATTATCCAAGTAAGCCATTCCAAATTGTTTATTTTTTTGGACTCGGATGACACACGGGTAGCTATAATCTCCCACGTGGTAAGGTCATTTGCTGCTGTAACCACAATTGGACGGCTGACTTCTGTTGTTGATTTCATTTGTTTGTTATTTCCATCAATGTTTCTCATTCTAACACTTCTCATCGTATTGCACAGGGACGAAAGCTTGACTTACGTGTCTAAGGAAGCCACATTGGTATGAGGGACTGTTCTTATTCCCTTTTTTCTTTTTGATGAACAATTATCCAAGTAAGCCATTGCACATTGTTGATTTTCTTGGACTCGGATATCACGCAGTAGCTATAATCTCCCACGTGGTAAGGTCAATTGCTGCTGTAACCACAAATGCACGACTGACTTCTGTTGTTGATTTCATTCGTTTGTTATTTTATTCAATGTTTCTCATTCTTACACTTTTCATCGTATTGCACTGGGACGAAAGCTTGACACACGTGTCTATGAAAACCACATCGGTATAAGGGACTGTTCTTATTCCATTCTTTCTGTATAATGATCAATTATCCAAGTAAGCCATTCCACATTGTTGATTTTTTTGGACTCGGATGTCACGCAGGTATCTATAATCTCCAACGTGGTAAGGTCAATTGCTGCTGTAACCACAAATGCACGACTGACTTCTGTTGTTGATTTCATTTGTTTGTTATTTCCTTCAATGTTTCTCATTCTAACTCTTTTCATCGTATTACACAGGGACGAAAGCTTGACTTACGTGTCTAAGGAAGCCACATTGGCATAAGGGACTGTTCTTATTCCCTTTTTTCATTTTGATGAACAATTATCCAAGTAAGCCATTCCACATTGTTGATTTTCTTGGACTACGATGTCACGCAGGTAGCTATAATCTCCCACGTGTTAAGGTCAATTGCTGCTGTAACCACAAATGCACGACTGACTTCTGTTGTTGATTTCATTCGTTTGTTATTTTTTTCAATGTTTCTCATTCTAACACTTTTCATCGTATTGCACAGGGACGAAAGCTTGACACACGTGTCTAAGGAAACCAATTCGGTATAAGGGACTGTGCTTATTCCCTTCTTTTTGTTTAATGAACAATTATCAAAGTAAGCCATTCCACATTGTTGATTTTCTTAGACTCGGATGTCACGCAGGTAGCTATAATCTCCCACGTGGTAAGGTCAATTGCTGCTGTAACCACAAATGCACGACTGACTTCTGTTGTTGATTTAATTTGTTTGTTATTTCCTTCAATGTTTCTTATTTTAACACTTCTCATCGTATTGCACAGGGACGAAAGCTTGACACACGTGTCTGAAGAAATCACATTGGTATAAGGGACTGTTCTCATTCCCTTCTTTTTGTTTAATTAACAATTATCCAAGTAAGCCATTCCACATTGTTTATTTTCTTGGACTCGGATGACACACGGGTAGCTATAATCTCCCACGTGTTAAGGTCATTTGCTGCTGTAACCACAATTGGAAGGCTGACTTCTGTTGTTGATTTCATTTGTTTGTTATTTCCATCAATGTTTCTCATTCTAACACTTCTCATCGTATTGCACAGGGACGAAAGCTTGACACACGTGTCTATGGAAACCACATTGGTATAAGGGACTGTTCTTATTCCCTTCTTTCTGTATAATGATCAATTATCCAAGTAAGCCATTCCACATTGTTGATTTTCATGGACTCGGATGACACGCAGGTAGCTATAATCTCCCACGTGGTAAGGTCAATTGCTGCTGTAACCACAAATGCACGACTGACTTCTGTTGTTGATTTCATTTGTTTGTTTTTTCCTTCTATGTTTCTCATTCTAACACTTTTTATCGTATTGCACAGGGACGAAAGCTTGACTTACGTGTCTAAGGAAGCCACATTGGTATGAGGGACTGTTCTTATTCCCTTTTTTCTTTTTGATGAACAATTATCCAAGTAAGCCATTCCACATTGTTGATTTTCTTGGACTCGGATGTCACGCAGGTAGCTATAATCTCCCACGTGGTAAGGTCAATTGCTGCTGTAACCACAAATGCACGACTGACTTCTGTTGTTGATTTCATTCGTTTGTTATTTTATTCAATGTTTCTCATTCTAACACTTTTCATCGTATTGCACAGGGACGAAAGCTTGACACACGTGTCTATGAAAACCACATCGGTATAAGGGACTGTTCTCATTCCCTTCTTTTTGTTTAATCAACAATTATCCAATTAAGCCATTCCACATTGTTTATTTTCTTGGACTCGGATGACACACGGGTAGCTATAATCTCCCACGTGGTAAGGTCATTTGCTGCTGTAACCACAATTGGAAGGCTGACTTCTGTTGTTGATTTCATTTGTTTGTTATTTCCATCAATGTTTCTCATTCTAACACTTCTCATCGTATTGCACAGGGACGAAAGCTTGACACACGTGTCTATGGAAACCACATTGGTATAAGGGACTGTTCTTATTCCCTTCTTTCTGTATAATGATCAATTATCCAAGTAAGCCATTCCACATTGTTGATTTTCATGGACTCGGATGACACGCAGGTAGCTATAATCTCCCACGTGGTAAGGTCAATTGCTGCTGTAACCACAAATGCACGACTGACTTCTGTTGTTGATTTCATTTGTTTGTTTTTTCCTTCTATGTTTCTCATTCTAACACTTTTTATCGTATTGCACAGGGACGAAAGCTTGACTTACGTGTCTAAGGAAGCCACATTGGTATGAGGGACTGTTCTTATTCCCTTTTTTCTTTTTGATGAACAATTATCCAAGTGAGCCATTCCACATTGTTGATTTTCTTGGACTCGGATGTCACGCAGGTAGCTATAATCTCCCACGTGGTAAGGTCAATTGCTGCTGTAACCACAAATGCACGACTGACTTCTGTTGTTGATTTCATTTGTTTGTTTTTTCCTTCTATGTTTCTCATTCTAACACTTTTTATCGTATTGCACAGGGACGAAAGCTTGACTTACGTGTCTAAGGAAGCCACATTGGTATGAGGGACTGTTCTTATTCCCTTTTTTCTTTTTGATGAACAATTATCCAAGTAAGCCATTCCACATTGTTGATTTTCTTGGACTCGGATGTCACGCAGGTAGCTATAATCTCCCACGTGGTAAGGTCAATTGCTGCTGTAACCACAAATGCACGACTGACTTCTGTTGTTGATTTCATTCGTTTGTTATTTTCTTCAATGTTTCTCATTCTAACACTTTTCATCGTATTGCACAGGGACGAAAGCTTGACACACGTGTCTATGGAAACCACATCGGTATAAGGGACTGTTCTTATTCCATTCTTTCTGTATAATGATCAATTATCCAAGTAAGCCATTCCACATTGTTGATTTTCTTGGACAACGATGTCACGCAGGTAGCTATAATCTCTCACGTGTTAAGGTCAATTGCTGCTGTAACCACAAATGCACGACTGACTTCTGTTGTTGATTTCATTCGTTTGTTATTTTCTTCAATGTTTCTCATTCTAACACTTTTCATCGTATTGCACAGGGACGAAAGCTTGACACACGTGTCTATGGAAACCACATCGGTATAAGGGACTGTTCTTATTCCATTCTTTCTGTATAATGATCAATTATCCAAGTAAGCCATTCCACATTGTTGATTTTCTTGGACTACGATGTCACGCAGGTAGCTATAATCTCTCACGTGTTAAGGTCAATTGCTGCTGTAACCACAAATGCACGACTGACTTCTGTTGTTGATTTCATTCGTTTGTTATTTTCTTCAATGTTTCTCATTCTAACACTTTTCATCGTATTGCACAGGGACGAAAGCTTGACAGACGTATCTCAGGAAACCAATTTGGTATAAGAGACTGTGCTTATTCCATTCTTTCTGTATAATGATCAATTATCCAAGTAAGCCATTCCACATTGTTGATTTTCTTGGACTACGATGTCACGCAGGTAGCTATAATCTCCCACGTGTTAAGGTCAATTGCTGCTGTAACCACAAATGCACGACTGACTTCTGTTGTTGATTTCATTCGTTTGTTATTTTCTTCAATGTTTCTCATTCTGACACTTTTCATCGTATTGCACAGGGACGAAAGCTTGACAGACGTATCTCAGGAAACCAATTTGGTATAAGGGACTGTTCTCATTCCCTTCTTTTTGTTTAATTAACAATTATCCAAGTAAGCCATTCCACATTGTTTATTTTCTTGGACTCGGATGACACACGGGTAGCTATAATCTCCCACGTGGTAAGGTCATTTGCTGCTGTAACCACAATTGGAAGGCTGACTTCTGTTGTTGATTTCATTTGTTTGTTATTTCCATCAATGTTTCTCATTCTAACACTTCTCATCGTATTGCACAGGGACGAAAGCTTGACACACGTGTCTATGGAAACCAATTTGGTATAAGGGACTGTGCTTATTCCCTTCTTTTTGTTTGATGAACAATCATCAAAGTAAGCCATTCCACATTGTTGATTTTCTCAGACTCGGATGTCACGCAGGTAGCTATAATCTCCCACGTGGTAAGGTCAATTGCTGCTGTAACCACAAATGCACGACTGACTTCTGTTGTTGATTTCATTCGTTTGTTATTTTCTTCAATGTTTCTCATTCTAACACTTTTCATTGTATTGCACAGGGACGAAAGCTTGACACACGTGTCTAAGGAAACCAATTTGGTATAAGGGACTGTGCTTATTCCCTTCTTTTTGTTTGATGAACAATTATCAAAGTAAGCCATTCCACATTGTTGATTTTCTTAGACTCGGATGTCACGCAGGTAGCTATAATCTCCCACGTGGTGAGGTCAATTGCTGCTGTAACCACAAATGCACGACTGACTTCTGTTGTTGATTTCATTCGTTTGTTATTTTCTTCAATGTTTCTCATTCTAACACTTTTCATCGTATTGCACAGGGACGAAAGCTTGACACACGTGTCTATGGAAACCACATCGGTATAAGGGACTGTTCTTATTCCATTCTTTCTGTATAATGATCAATTATCCAAGTAAGCCATTCCACATTGTTGATTTTCTTGGACTACGATGTCACGCAGGTAGCTATAATCTCCCACGTGTTAAGGTCAATTGCTGCTGTAACCACAAATGCACGACTGACTTCTGTTGTTGATTTCATTCGTTTGTTATTTTCTTCAATGTTTCTCATTCTAACACTTTTCATCGTATTGCACAGGGACGAAAGCTTGACAGACGTATCTCAGGAAACCAATTTGGTATAAGGGACTGTGCTTATTCCCTTCTTTTTGTTCAATGAACAATTATCTAAGTAAGCCATTCCACATTGTTGATTTTCTTAGACTCGGATGTCACGCAGGTAGCTATAATCTCCCACGTGGTAAGGTCAATTGCTGCTGTAACCACAAATGCACGACTGACTTCTGTTGTTGATTTCATTCGTTTGTTATTTTCTTCAATGTTTCTCATTCTAACACTTTTCATTGTATTGCACAGGGACGAAAGCTTGACACACGTGTCTAAGGAAACCAATTTGGTATAAGGGACTGTGCTTATTCCCTTCTTTTTGTTTGATGAACAATTATCAAAGTAAGCCATTGCACATTGTTGATTTTCTTGGACTCGGATATCACGCAGGTAGCTATAATCTCCCACGTGGTAAGGTCAATTGCTGCTGTAACCACAAATGCACGACTGACTTCTGTTGTTGATTTCATTCGTTTGTTATTTTATTCAATGTTTCTCATTCTAACACTTTTCATCGTATTGCACTGGGACGAAAGCTTGACACACGTGTCTATGAAAACCACATCGGTATAAGGGACTGTTCTTATTCCATTCTTTCTGTATAATGATCAATTATCCAAGTAAGCCATTCCACATTGTTGATTTTTTTGGACTCGGATGTCACGCAGGTATCTATAATCTCCAACGTGGTAAGGTCAATTGCTGCTGTAACCACAAATGCACGACTGACTTCTGTTGTTGATTTCATTTGTTTGTTATTTCCTTCAATGTTTCTCATTCTAACTCTTTTCATCGTATTGCACTGGGACGAAAGCTTGACACACGTGTCTATGAAAACCACATCGGTATAAGGGACTGTTCTTATTCCATTCTTTCTGTATAATGATCAATTATCCAAGTAAGCCATTCCACATTGTTGATTTTTTTGGACTCGGATGTCACGCAGGTATCTATAATCTCCAACGTGGTAAGGTCAATTGCTGCTGAAACCACAAATGCACGACTGACTTCTGTTGTTGATTTCATTTGTTTGTTATTTCCTTCAATGTTTCTCATTCTAACTCTTTTCATCGTATTACACAGGGACGAAAGCTTGACTTACGTGTCTAAGGAAGCCACATTGGTATAAGGGACTGTTCTTATTCCTCTTTTTCATTTTGATGAACAATTATCCAAGTAAGCCATTCCACATTGTTGATTTTCTTGGACTACGATGTCACGCAGGTAGCTATAATCTCCCACGTGTTAAGGTCAATTGCTGCTGTAACCACAAATGCACGACTGACTTCTGTTGTTGATTTCATTCGTTTGTTATTTTCTTCAATGTTTCTCATTCTAACACTTTTCATCGTATTGCACATTGACGAAAGCTTGACACACGTGTCTAAGGAAACCAATTTGGTATAAGGGACTGTGCTTATTTTCTTCTTTTTGTTTAATGAACAATTATCAAAGTAAGCCATTCCACATTGTTGATTTTCTTAGACTCGGATGTCACGCAGGTAGCTATAATCTCCCACGTGGTAAGGTCAATTGCTGCTGTAACCACAAATGCACGACTGACTTCTGTTGTTGATTTCATTTGTTTGTTATTTCCTTCAATGTTTCTTATTTTAACACTTCTCATCGTATTGCACAGGGACGAAAGCTTGACACACGTGTCTGAAGAAATTACATTGGTATAAGGGACTGTTCTCATTCCCTTCTTTTTGTTTAATTAACAATTATCCAAGTAAGCCATTCCACATTGTTTATTTTCTTGGACTCGGATGACACACGTGTAGCTATAATCTCCCACGTGGTAAGGTCATTTGCTGCTGTAACCACAATTGGAAGGCTGACTTCTGTTGTTGATTTCATTTGTTTGTTATTTCCATCAATGTTTCTCATTCTAACACTTCTCATCGTATTGCACAGGGACGAAAGCTTGACACACGTGTCTATGGAAACCACTTTGGTATAAGGGACTGTTCTTATTCCCTTCTTTCTGTATAATGATCAATTATCCAAGTAAGCCATTCCACATTGTTGATTTTCATGGACTCGGATGACACGCAGGTAGCTATAATCTCCCACGTGGTAAGGTCAATTGCTGTAACCACAAATGCACGACTGACTTCTGTTGTTGATTTCATTTGTTTGTTTTTTCCTTCTATGTTTCTCATTCTAACACTTTTTATCGTATTGCACAGGGACGAAAGCTTGACTTACGTGTCTAAGGAAGCCACATTGGTATGAGGGACTGTTCTTATTCCCTTTTTTCTTTTTGATGAACAATTATCCAAGTAAGCCATTCCACATTGTTGATTTTCTTGGACTCGGATGTCACGCAGGTAGCTATAATCTCCCACGTGGTAAGGTCAATTGCTGCTGTAACCACAAATGCACGACTGACTTCTGTTGTTGATTTCATTCCTTTGTTATTTTATTCAATGTTTCTCATTCTAACACTTTTCATCGTATTGCACAGGGACGAAAGCTTGACACACGTGTCTATGGAAACCACATCGGTATAAGGGACTGTTCTTATTCCATTCTTTCTGTATAATGATCAATTATCCAAGTAAGCCATTCCACATTGTTGATTTTCTTGGACTACGATGTCACGCAGGTAGCTATAATCTCCCACGTGTTAAGGTCAATTGCTGCTGTAACCACAAATGCACGATTGACTTCTGTTGTTGATTTCATTCGTTTGTTATTTTCTTCAATGTTTCTCATTCTAACACTTTTCATCGTATTGCACAGGGACGAAAGCTTGACAGACGTATCTCAGGAAACCAATTTGGTATAAGGGACTGTGCTTATTCCCTTCTTTTTGTTCAATGAACAATTATCTAAGTAAGCCATTCCACATTGTTGATTTTCTTAGACTCGGATGTCACGCAGGTAGCTATAATCTCCCACGTGGTAAGGTCAATTGCTGCTGTAACCACAAATGCACGACTGACTTCTGTTGTTGAGTTCATTGTTCATTCATGTTTTTCATTCTAACACTTCTCATCGTATTGCACAGGGACGAAAGCTTGACACACGTGTCTAAAGAAATCACATTGATATAAGGGTCTATTCTTATTCCCTTCTTTTTGTTTAATTAACAATTATCCAAGTAAGCCATTCCACATTGTTTATTTTTTTGGACTCGGATGACACACGGGTAGCTATAATCTCCCACGTGGTAAGGTCATTTGCTGCTGTAACCACAATTGGACGGCTGACTTCTGTTGTTGATTTCATTTGTTTGTTATTTCCATCAATGTTTCTCATTCTAACACTTCTCATCGTATTGCACAGGGACGAAAGCTTGACACACGTGTCTATGAAAACCACATTGGTATAAGGGACTGCTCTTATTCCCTTCTTTCTGTATAATGATCAATTATCCAAGTAAGCCATTCTACATTGTTGATTTTCATGGACTCGGATGACACGCAGGTAGCTATAATCTCCCACGTGGTAAGGTCAATTGCTGCTGTAACCACAAATGCACGACTGACTTCTGTTGTTGATTTCATTTGTTTGTTTTTTCCTTCTATGTTTCTCATTCTAACACTTTTTATCCGTATTGCACAGGGACGAAAGCTTGACTTACGTGTCTAAGGAAGCCACATTGGTATGAGGGACTGTTCTTATTCCCTTTTTTCTTTTTGATGAACAATTATCCAAGTAAGCCATTGCACATTGTTGATTTTCTTGGACTCGGATATCACGCAGGTAGCTATAATCTCCCACGTGGTAAGGTCAATTGCTGCTGTAACCACAAATGCACGACTGACTTCTGTTGTTGATTTCATTCGTTTGTTATTTTATTCAATGTTTCTCATTCTAACACTTTTCATCGTATTGCACTGGGACGAAAGCTTGACACACGTGTCTATGAAAACCACATCGGTATAAGGGACTGTTCTTATTCCATTCTTTATGTATAATGATCAATTATCCAAGTAAGCCATTCCACATTGTTGATTTTTTTGGACTCGGATGTCACGCAGGTATCTATAATCTCCAACGTGGTAAGGTCAATTGCTGCTGTAACCACAAATGCACGACTGACTTCTGTTGTTGATTTCATTTGTTTGTTATTTCCTTCAATGTTTCTCATTCTAACTCTTTTCATCGTATTACACAGGGACGAAAGCTTGACTTACGTGTCTAAGGAAGCCACATTGGTATAAGGGACTGTTCTTATTCCCTTTTTTCATTTTGATGAACAATTATCCAAGTAAGCCATTCCACATTGTTGATTTTCTTGGACTACGATGTCACGCAGGTAGCTATAATCTCCCACGTGTTAAGGTCAATTGCTGCTGTAACCACAAATGCACGACTGACTTCTGTTGTTGATTTCATTCGTTTGTTATTTTCTTCAATGTTTCTCATTCTAACACTTCTCATCGTATTGCACAGGGACGAAAGCTTGACACACGTGTCTAAGGAAACCAATTTGGTATAAGGGACTGTTCTTATTCCCTTTTTTCTTTATAATGATCAATTATCCAAGTAAGCCATTCTACATTGTTGATTTTC
Organism: Harmonia axyridis; assembly: GCF_914767665.1. NCBI lineage: Eukaryota > Metazoa > Arthropoda > Insecta > Coleoptera > Coccinellidae > Harmonia > Harmonia axyridis. Next base: position 44,566,589 of record NC_059503.1, read on the forward strand.
ATGGACTCGGATGTCACGCAGGTATCTATAATCTCCAACGTGGTAAGGTCAATTGCTGCTGTAACCACAAATGCACGACTGACTTCTGTTGTTGATTTCATTTGTTTGTTATTTCCTTCAATGTTTCTCATTCTAACTCTTTTCATCGTATTACACAGGGACGAAAGCTTGACTTACGTGTCTAAGGAAGCCACATTGGTATGAGGGACTGTTCTTATTCCCTTTTTTCTTTTTGATGAACAATTATCCAAGTAAGCCATTGCACATTGTTGATTTTCTTGGACTCGGATATCACGCAGGTAGCTATAATCTCCCACGTGGTAAGGTCAATTGCTGCTGTAACCACAAATGCACGACTGACTTCTGTTGTTGATTTCATTCGTTTGTTATTTTATTCAATGTTTCTCATTCTAACACTTTTCATCGTATTGCACTGGGACGAAAGCTTGACACACGTGTCTATGAAAACCACATCGGTATAAGGGACTGTTCTTATTCCATTCTTTCTGTATAATGATCAATTATCCAAGTAAGCCATTCCACATTGTTGATTTTTTTGGACTCGGATGTCACGCAGGTATCTATAATCTCCAACGTGGTAAGGTCAATTGCTGCTGTAACGACAAATGCACGACTGACTTCTGTTGTTGATTTCATTTGTTTGTTATTTCCTTCAATGTTTCTCATTCTAACTCTTTTCATCGTATTACACAGGGACGAAAGCTTGACTTACGTGTCTAAGGAAGCCACATTGGTATGAGGGACTGTTCTTGTTCCCTTTTTTCTTCTTGATGAACAATTATCCAAGTAAGCCATTCCACATTGTTGATTTTCTTGGACTCGGATGTCACGCAGGTAGCTATAATCTCCCACGTGGTAAGGTCAATTGCTGCTGTAACCACAAATGCACGACTGACTTCTGTTGTTGATTTCATTCGTTTGTTATTTTATTCAATGTTTCTCATTCTAACACTTTTCATCGTATTGCACAGGGACGAAAGCTTGACACACGTGTCTAAGGAAACCACTTTGGTATAAGGGACTGTTCTTATTCCCTTCTTTTTGTTTAATGATCAATTATCCAAGTAAGCCATTCCACATTGTTGATTTTTTTGGACTCGGATGTCACGCAGGTAGCTATAATCTCCCACGTGGTAAGGTCAATTGCTGCTGTAACCACAAATGCACGACTGACTTCTGTTGTTGATTTCATTCGTTTGTTATTTTATTCAATGTTTCTCATTCTAACACTTTTCATCGTATTGCACAGGGACGAAAGCTTGACACACGTGTCTATGGAAACCACATCGGTATAAGGGACTGTTCTTATTTCATTCTTTCTGTATAATGATCAATTATCCAAGTAAGCCATTCCACATTGTTGATTTTCTTGGACTACGATGTCACGCAGGTAGCTATAATCTCCCACGTGTTAAGGTCAATTGCTGCTGTAACCACAAATGCACGACTGACTTTTGTTGTTGATTTCATTCGTTTGTTATTTTCTTCAATGTTTCTCATTCTAACACTTTTCATCGTATTGCACAGGGACGAAAGCTTGACAGACGTATCTCAGGAAACCAATTTGGTATAAGGGACTGTGCTTATTCCCTTCTTTTTGTTCAATGAACAATTATCTAAGTAGGCCATTCCACATTGTTGATTTTCTTAGACTCGGATGTCACGCAGGTAGCTATAATCTCCCACGTGGTAAGGTCAATTGCTGCTGTAACCACAAATGCACGACTGACTTCTGTTGTTGATTTCATTTGTTTGTTATTTCCTTCAATGTTTCTTATTTTAACACTTCTCATCGTATTGCACAGGGACGAAAGCTTGACACACGTGTCTAAAGAAATCACATTGATATAAGGGTCTATTCTTATTCCCTTCTTTTTGTTTAATTAACAATTATCCAAGTAAGCCATTCCACATTGTTTATTTTTTTGGACTCGGATGACACACGGGTAGCTATAATCTCCCACGTGGTAAGGTCATTTGCTGCTGTAACCACAATTGGACACTTCTCATCGTATTGCACAGGGACGAAAGCTTGACACACGTGTCTATGAAAACCACATTGGTATAAGGGACTGCTCTTATTCCCTTCTTTCTGTATAATGATCAATTATCCAAGTAAGCCATTCTACATTGTTGATTTTCATGGACTCGGATGACACGCAGGTAGCTATAATCTCCCACGTGGTAAGGTCAATTGCTGCTGTAACCACAAATGCACGACTGACTTCTGTTGTTGATTTCATTTGTTTGTTTTTTCCTTCTATGTTTCTCATTCTAACACTTTTTATCCGTATTGCACAGGGACGAAAGCTTGACTTACGTGTCTAAGGAAGCCACATTGGTATGAGGGACTGTTCTTATTCCCTTTTTTCTTTTTGATGAACAATTATCCAAGTAAGCCATTGCACATTGTTGATTTTCTTGGACTCGGATATCACGCAGGTAGCTATAATCTCCCACGTGGTAAGGTCAATTGCTGCTGTAACCACAAATGCACGACTGACTTCTGTTGTTGATTTCATTCGTTTGTTATTTTATTCAATGTTTCTCATTCTAACACTTTTCATCGTATTGCACTGGGACGAAAGCTTGACACACGTGTCTATGAAAACCACATCGGTATAAGGGACTGTTCTTATTCCATTCTTTATGTATAATGGTCAATTATCCAAGTAAGCCATTCCACATTGTTGATTTTTTTGGACTCGGATGTCACGCAGGTATCTATAATCTCCAACGTGGTAAGGTCAATTGCTGCTGTAACCACAAATGCACGACTGACTTCTGTTGTTGATTTCATTTGTTTGTTATTTCCTTCAATGTTTCTCATTCTAACTCTTTTCATCGTATTACACAGGGACGAAAGCTTGACTTACGTGTCTAAGGAAGCCACATTGGTATAAGGGACTGTTCTTATTCCCTTTTTTCATTTTGATGAACAATTATCCAAGTAAGCCATTCCACATTGTTGATTTTCTTGGACTACGATGTCACGCAGGTAGCTATAATCTCCCACGTGTTAAGGTCAATTGCTGCTGTAACCACAAATGCACGACTGACTTCTGTTGTTGATTTCATTCGTTTGTTATTTTCTTCAATGTTTCTCATTCTAACACTTTTCATCGTATTGCACAGGGACGAAAGCTTGACACACGTGTCTATGGAAACCACATCGGTATAAGGGACTGTTCTTATTTCATTCTTTCTGTATAATGATCAATTATCCAAGTAAGCCATTCCACATTGTTGATTTTCTTGGACTACGATGTCACGCAGGTAGCTATAATCTCCCACGTGTTAAGGTCAATTGCTGCTGTAACCACAAATGCACGACTGACTTTTGTTGTTGATTTCATTCGTTTGTTATTTTCTTCAATGTTTCTCATTCTAACACTTTTCATCGTTTTGCACAGGGACGAAAGCTTGACAGACGTATCTCAGGAAACCAATTTGGTATAAGGGACTGTGCTTATTCCCTTCTTTTTGTTCAATGAACAATTATCTAAGTAGGCCATTCCACATTGTTGATTTTCTTAGACTCGGATGTCACGCAGGTAGCTATAATCTCCCACGCGGTAAGGTCAATTGCTGCTGTAACCACAAATGCACGACTGACTTCTGTTGTTGATTTCATTTGTTTGTTATTTCCTTCAATGTTTCTTATTTTAACACTTCTCATCGTATTGCACAGGGACGAAAGCTTGACACACGTGTCTAAAGAAATCACATTGATATAAGGGTCTATTCTTATTCCCTTCTTTTTGTTTAATTAACAATTATCCAAGTAAGCCATTCCACATTGTTTATTTTTTTGGACTCGGATGACACACGGGTAGCTATAATCTCCCACGTGGTAAGGTCATTTGCTGCTGTAACCACAATTGGACGGCTGACTTCTGTTGTTGATTTCATTTGTTTGTTATTTCCATCAATGTTTCTCATTCTAACACTTCTCATCGTATTGCACAGGGACGAAAGCTTGACACACGTGTCTATGAAAACCACATTGGTATAAGGGACTGCTCTTATTCCCTTCTTTCTGTATAATGATCAATTATCCAAGTAAGCCATTCTACATTGTTGATTTTCATGGACTCGGATGACACGCAGGTAGCTATAATCTCCCACGTGGTAAGGTCAATTGCTGCTGTAACCACAAATGCACGACTGACTTCTGTTGTTGATTTCATTTGTTTGTTTTTTCCTTCTATGTTTCTCATTCTAACACTTTTTATCCGTATTGCACAGGGACGAAAGCTTGACTTACGTGTCTAAGGAAGCCACATTGGTATGAGGGACTGTTCTTATTCCCTTTTTTCTTTTTGATGAACAATTATCCAAGTAAGCCATTGCACATTGTTGATTTTCTTGGACTCGGATATCACGCAGGTAGCTATAATCTCCCACGTGGTAAGGTCAATTGCTGCTGTAACCACAAATGCACGACTGACTTCTGTTGTTGATTTCATTTGTTTGTTATTTCCTTCAATGTTTCTCATTCTAACTCTTTTCATCGTATTACACAGGGACGAAAGCTTGACTTACGTGTCTAAGGAAGCCACATTGGTATAAGGGACTGTTCTTATTCCCTTTTTTCATTTTGATGAACAATTATCCAAGTAAGCCATTCCACATTGTTGATTTTCTTGGACTACGATGTCACGCAGGTAGCTATAATCTCCCACGTGTTAAGGTCAATTGCTGCTGTAACCACAAATGCACGACTGACTTCTGTTGTTGATTTCATTCGTTTGTTATTTTCTTCAATGTTTCTCATTCTAACACTTTCCATCGTATTGCACAGGGACGAAAGCTTGACACACGTGTCTAAGGAAACCAATTTGGTATAAGGGACTGTGCTTATTCCCTTCTTTTTGTTTAATGAACAATTATCAAAGTAAGCCATTCCACATTGTTGATTTTCTTAGACTCGGATGTCACGCAGGTAGCTATAATCTCCCACGTGGTAAGGTCAATTGCTGCTGTAACCACAAATGCACGACTGACTTCTGTTGTTGATTTCATTTGTTTGTTATTTCCTTCAATGTTTCTTATTTTAATACTTCTCATCGTATTGCACAGGGACGAAAGCTTGACACACGTGTCTGAAGAAATCACATTGGTATAAGGGACTGTTCTCATTCCCTTCTTTTTGTTTAATTAACAATTATCCAAGTAAGCCATTCCACATTGTTTATTTTCTTGGACTCGGATGACACACGGGTAGCTATAATCTCCCACGTGGTAAGGTCATTTGCTGCTGTAACCACAATTGGAAGGCTGACTTCTGTTGTTGATTTCATTTGTTTGTTATTTCCATCAATGTTTCTCATTCTAACACTTCTCATCGTATTGCACAGGGACGAAAGCTTGACACACGTGTATACACATTGGTATAAGGGACTGTTCTTATTCCCTTCTTTCTGTATAATGATCAATTATCCAAGTAAGCCATTCCACATTGTTGATTTTTTTGGACTCGGATGTCACGCAGGTATCTATAATCTCCAACGTGGTAAGGTCAATTGCTGCTGTAACCACAAATGCACGACTGACTTCTGTTGTTGATTTCATTTGTTTGTTATTTCCTTCAATGTTTCTCATTCTAACTCTTTTCATCGTATTACACAGGGACGAAAGCTTGACTTACGTGTCTAAGGAAGCCACATTGGTATGAGGGACTGTTCTTATTCCCTTTTTTCTTTTTGATGAACAATTATCCAAGTAAGCCATTGCACATTGTTGATTTTCTTGGACTCGGATATCACGCAGGTAGCTATAATCTCCCACGTGGTAAGGTCAATTGCTGCTGTAACCACAAATGCACGACTGACTTCTGTTGTTGATTTCATTCGTTTGTTATTTTATTCAATGTTTCTCATTCTAACACTTTTCATCGTATTGCACTGGGACGAAAGCTTGACACACGTGTCTATGAAAACCACATCGGTATAAGGGACTGTTCTTATTCCATTCTTTCTGTATAATGATCAATTATCCAAGTAAGCCATTCCACATTGTTGATTTTTTTGGACTCGGATGTCACGCAGGTATCTATAATCTCCAACGTGGTAAGGTCAATTGCTGCTGTAACCACAAATGCACGACTGACTTCTGTTGTTGATTTCATTTGTTTGTTATTTCCTTCAATGTTTCTCATTCTAACTCTTTTCATCGTATTACACAGGGACGAAAGCTTGACTTACGTGTCTAAGGAAGCCACATTGGTATGAGGGACTGTTCTTGTTCCCTTTTTTCTTCTTGATGAACAATTATCCAAGTAAGCCATTCCACATTGTTGATTTTCTTGGACTCGGATGTCACGCAGGTAGCTATAATCTCCCACGTGGTAAGGTCAATTGCTGCTGTAACCACAAATGCACGACTGACTTCTGTTGTTGATTTCATTCGTTTGTTATTTTATTCAATGTTTCTCATTCTAACACTTTTCATCGTATTGCACAGGGACGAAAGCTTGACACACGTGTCTAAGGAAACCACTTTGGTATAAGGGACTGTTCTTATTCCCTTCTTTTTGTTTAATGATCAATTATCCAAGTAAGCCATTCCACATTGTTGATTTTTTTGGACTCGGATGTCACGCAGGTAGCTATAATCTCCCACGTGGTAAGGTCAATTGCTGCTGTAACCACAAATGCACGACTGACTTCTGTTGTTGATTTCATTCGTTTGTTATTTTATTCAATGTTTCTCATTCTTACACTTTTCATCGTATTGCACAGGGACGAAAGCTTGACACACGTGTCTATGGAAACCACATCGGTATAAGGGACTGTTCTTATTTCATTCTTTCTGTATAATGATCAATTATCCAAGTAAGCCATTCCACATTGTTGATTTTCTTGGACTACGATGTCACGCAGGTAGCTATAATCTCCCACGTGTTAAGGTCAATTGCTGCTGTAACCACAAATGCACGACTGACTTTTGTTGTTGATTTCATTCGTTTGTTATTTTCTTCAATGTTTCTCATTCTAACACTTTTCATCGTATTGCACAGGGACGAAAGCTTGACAGACGTATCTCAGGAAACTAATTTGGTATAAGGGACTGTGCTTATTCCCTTCTTTTTGTTCAATGAACAATTATCTAAGTAGGCCATTCCACATTGTTGATTTTCTTAGACTCGGATGTCACGCAGGTAGCTATAATCTCCCACGTGGTAAGGTCAATTGCTGCTGTAACCACAAATGCACGACTGACTTCTGTTGTTGAGTTCATTTGTTTGTTATTTCCTTCAATGTTTTTCATTCTAACACTTCTCATCGTATTGCACAGGGACGAAAGCTTGACACACGTGTCTAAAGAAATCACATTGATATAAGGGTCTGTTCTTATTCCCTTCTTTCTGTTTAATTAACAATTATCCAAGTAAGCCATTCCACATTGTTTATTTTTTTGGACACGGATGACACACGGGTAGCTATAATCTCCCACGTGGTAAGGTCATTTGCTGCTGTAACCACAATTGGACGGCTGACTTCTGTTGTTGATTTCATTTGTTTGTTATTTCCATCAATGTTTCTCATTCTAACACTTCTCATCGTATTAAACAGGGACGAAAGCTTGACACACGTGTCTATGAAAACCACATTGGTATAAGGGACTGCTCTTATTCCCTTCTTTCTGTATAATGATCAATTATCCAAGTAAGCCATTCTACATTGTTGATTTTCATGGACTCGGATGATACGCAGGTAGCTATAATCTCCCACGTGGTAAGGTCAATTGCTGCTGTAACCACAAATGCACGACTGACTTCTGTTGTTGATTTCATTTGTTTGTTTTTTCCTTCTATGTTTCTCATTCTAACACTTGTTATCCGTATTGCACAGGGACGAAAGCTTGACTTACGTGTCTAAGGAAGCCACATTGGTATGAGGGACTGTTCTTATTCCCTTTTTTCTTTTTGATGAACAATTATCCAAGTAAGCCATTGCACATTGTTGATTTTCTTGGACTCGGATATCACGCAGTAGCTATAATCTCCCACGTGGTAAGGTCAATTGCTGCTGTGACCACAAATGCACGACTGACTTCTGTTGTTGATTTCATTCGTTTGTTATTTTATTCAATGTTTCTCATTCTTACACTTTTCATCGTATTGCACTGGGACGAAAGCTTGACACACGTGTCTATGAAAACCACATCGGTATAAGGGACTGTTCTTATTCCATTCTTTCTGTATAATGATCAATTATCCAAGTAAGCCATTCCACATTGTTGATTTTTTTGGACTCGGATGTCACGCAGGTATCTATAATCTCCAACGTGGTAAGGTCAATTGCTGCTGTAACCACAAATGCACGACTGACTTCTGTTGTTGATTTCATTTGTTTGTTATTTCCTTCAATGTTTCTCATTCTAACTCTTTTCATCGTATTACACAGGGACGAAAGCTTGACTTACGTGTCTGAGGAAGCCACATTGGTATAAGGGACTGTTCTTATTCCCTTTTTTCATTTTGATGAACAATTATCCAAGTAAGCCATTCCACATTGTTGATTTTCTTGGACTACGATGTCACGCAGGTAGCTATAATCTCCCACGTGTTAAGGTCAATTGCTGCTGTAACCACAAATGCACGACTGACTTCTGTTGTTGATTTCATTCGTTTGTTATTTTCTTCAATGTTTCTCATTCTAACACTTTTCATCGTATTGCACAGGGACGAAAGCTTGACACACGTGTCTAAGGAAACCAATTTGGTATAAGGGACTGTGCTTATTCCCTTCTTTTTGTTTAATGAACAATTATCAAAGTAAGCCATTCCACATTGTTGATTTTCTTAGACTCGGATGTCACGCAGGTAGCTATAATCTCCCACGTGGTAAGGTCAATTGCTGCTGTAACCACAAATGCACGACTGACTTCTGTTGTTGATTTAATTTGTTTGTTATTTCCTTCAATGTTTCTTATTTTAACACTTCTCATCGTATTGCACAGGGACGAAAGCTTGACACACGTGTCTGAAGAAATCACATTGGTATAAGGGACTGTTCTCATTCCCTTCTTTTTGTTTAATTAACAATTATCCAAGTAAGCCATTCCACATTGTTTATTTTCTTGGACTCGGATGACACACGGGTAGCTATAATCTCCCACGTGGTAAGGTCATTTGCTGCTGTAACCACAATTGGAAGGCTGACTTCTGTTGTTGATTTCATTTGTTTGTTATTTCCATCAATGTTTCTCATTCTAACACTTCTCATCGTATTGCACAGGGACGAAAGCTTGACACACGTGTCTATGGAAACCACATTGGTATAAGGGACTGTTCTTATTCCCTTCTTTCTGTATAATGATCAATTATCCAAGTAAGCCATTCCACATTGTTGATTTTCATGGACTCGGATGACACGCAGGTATCTATAATCTCCCACGTGGTAAGGTCAATTGCTGCTGTAACCACAAATGCACGACTGACTTCTGTTGTTGATTTCATTTGTTTGTTTTTTCCTTCTATGTTTCTCATTCTAACACTTTTTATCGTATTGCACAGGGACGAAAGCTTGACTTACGTGTCTAAGGAAGCCACATTGGTATGAGGGACTGTTCTTATTCCCTTTTTTCTTTTTGATGAACAATTATCCAAGTTAGCCATTCCACATTGTTGATTTTCTTGGACTCGGATGTCACGCAGGTAGCTATAATCTCCCACGTGGTAAGGTCAATTGCTGCTGTAACCACAAATGCACGACTGACTTCTGTTGTTGATTTCATTCGTTTGTTATTTTATTCAATGTTTCTCATTCTAACACTTTTCATCGTATTGCACAGGGACGAAAGCTTGACACACGTGTCTATGGAAACCACATCGGTATAAGGGACTGTTCTTATTCCATTCTTTCTGTATAATGATCAATTATCCAAGTAAGCCATTCCACATTGTTGATTTTCTTGGACTACGATGTCACGCAGGTAGCTATAATCTCCCACGTGTTAAGGTCAATTGCTGCTGTAACCACGAATGCACGACTGACTTCTGTTGTTGATTTCATTCGTTTGTTATTTTCTTCAATGTTTCTCATTCTAACACTTTTCATCGTATTGCACAGGGACGAAAGCTTGACAGACGTATCTCAGGAAACCAATTTGGTATAAGGGACTGTGCTTATTCCCTTCTTTTTGTTCAATGAACAATTATCTAAGTAAGCCATTCCACATTGTTGATTTTCTTAGACTCGGATGTCACGCAGGTAGCTATAATCTCCCACGTGGTAAGGTCAATTGCTGCTGTAACCACAAATGCACGACTGACTTCTGTTGTTGAGTTCATTTGTTTGTTATTTCCTTCAATGTTTTTCATTCTAACACTTCTCATCGTATTGCACAGGGACGAAAGCTTGACACACGTGTCTAAAGAAATCACATTGATATAAGGGTCTGTTCTTATTCCCTTCTTTTTGTTTAATTAACAATTATCCAAGTAAGCCATTCCACATTGTTTATTTTTTTGGACTCGGATGACACACGGGTAGCTATAATCTCCCACGTGGTAAGGTCATTTGCTGCTGTAACCACAATTGGACGGCTGACTTCTGTTGTTGATTTCATTTGTTTGTTATTTCCATCAATGTTTCTCATTCTAACACTTCTCATCGTATTGCACAGGGACGAAAGCTTGACACACGTGTCTATGAAAACCACATTGGTATAAGGGACTGCTCTTATTCCCTTCTTTCTGTATAATGATCAATTATCCAAGTAAGCCATTCTACATTGTTGATTTTCATGGACTCGGATGACACGCAGGTAGCTATAATCTCCCACGTGGTAAGGTCAATTGCTGCTGTAACCACAAATGCACGACTGACTTCTGTTGTTGATTTCATTTGTTTGTTTTTTCCTTCTATGTTTCTCATTCTAACACTTTTTATCCGTATTGCACAGGGACGAAAGCTTGACTTACGTGTCTAAGGAAGCCACATTGGTATGAGGGACTGTTCATATTCCCTTTTTTCTTTTTGATGAACAATTATCCAAGTAAGCCATTGCACATTGTTGATTTTCTTGGACTCGGATATCACGCAGGTAGCTATAATCTCCCACGTGGTAAGGTCAATTGCTGCTGTAACCACAAATGCACGACTGACTTCTGTTGTTGATTTCATTCGTTTGTTATTTTATTCAATGTTTCTCATTCTAACACTTTTCATCGTATTGCACTGGGACGAAAGCTTGACACACGTGTCTATGAAAACCACATCGGTATAAGGGACTGTTCTTATTCCATTCTTTCTGTATAATGATCAATTATCCAAGTAAGCCATTCCACATTGTTGATTTTTTTGGACTCGGATGTCACGCAGGTATCTATAATCTCCAACGTGGTAAGGTCAATTGCTGCTGTAACCACAAATGCACGACTGACTTCTGTTGTTGATTTCATTTGTTTGTTATTTCCTTCAATGTTTCTCATTCTAACTCTTTTCATCGTATTACACAGGGACGAAAGCTTGACTTACGTGTCTAAGGAAGCCACATTGGTATAAGGGACTGTTCTTATTCCCTTTTTTCATTTTGATGAACAATTATCCAAGTAAGCCATTCCACATTGTTGATTTTCTTGGACTACGATGTCACGCAGGTAGCTATAATCTCCCACGTGTTAAGGTCAATTGCTGCTGTAACCACAAATGCACGACTGACTTCTGTTGTTGATTTCATTCGTTTGGTATTTTCTTCAATGTTTCTCATTCTAACACTTTTCATCGTATTGCACAGGGACGAAAGCTTGACACACGTGTCTAAGGAAACCAATTTGGTATAAGGGACTGTGCTTATTCCCTTCTTTTTGTTTAATGAACAATTATCAAAGTAAGCCATTCCACATTGTTGATTTTCTTAGACTCGGATGTCACGCAGGTAGCTATAATCTCCCACGTGGTTAATGATCAATTATCCAAGTAAGCCGTTCCACATTGTTGATTTTCTTGGGCTCGGATGTCACGCAGGTAGCTGTAATCTCCCACGTGGTAAGGTCGATTGCTGCTGTAACCACAAATGCACGACTGACTTCTGTTGTTGATTTCATTCGTTTGTTATTTTCTTCAATGTTTCTCATTCTAACACTTTTCATCGTATTGCACAGTGACGAAAGCTTGACACACGTGTCTAAGGAAACCACTTTGGTATGAGGGACTGCTCTTCTTCCCTTTTTTCTTTTTGATGAACAATTATCCAAGTAAGCCATTCCACATTGTTGATTTTCTTGGACTAGGATGTCACGCAGCTAGGTATAATGTCCCACGTGGTAAGGTCAATTGCTGCTGTAACCACAAATGCACGACTGACTTCTGTTGTTGATTTCATTTGTTTGTTATTTCCTTCTATGTTTCTCATTCTAACACTTTTCATCGTATTGCACAGGGACGAAAGCTTGACACACGTGTCTGAGAAAACCACTTTGGTATGAGGGACTGTTCTTATTCCCTTCTTCTTGTTTAATCAACAATTATTCAAGTAAGCCATTCCACATTGTTGATTTTCTTGGACTCGGATGTCACGCAGCTAGCTATAATGTCCCACGTGGTAAGGTCAATTGCTGCTGTAACCACAAATGCACGACTGACTTCTGTTGTTGATTTCATTTGTTCGATATTTCCTTCAATGTTTCTCATTCTAACACTTTTCATCGTATTGCACACGGACGAAAGCTTGACACACGTGTCTAAGGAATCCACATTGGTATGAGGGACTGTTCTTATTCCCTTTTTTCTGTTAGATGAACAATTATCCAGATGAGCCATTTCACATTGTTGATTTTCTTGGACTCGGATGTCACGCAGGTAGCTATAATCTTCCACGTGGTAAGATCAATTGCTGCTCTAACAATAAATGGACGGCTGACTTCTGTTGTTGATTTCATTCGTTTGTTATTTTCTTCAATGTTTCTCATTCTAACACTTTTCATCGTATTGCACAGGGACGAAAGCTTGACACACGTGTCTAAGGAAACCAATTTGGTATAAGGGACTGTTCTTATTCCCTTCTTTTTCTTTAATGAACAATTATCCAAGTAAGCCATTCCACATTGTTGATTTTCTTGGACTCGGATGTCACGCAGGTAGCTATAATTTCCCACGTGGTAAGGTCAATTGCTGCTGTTACCACAAATGCACGACTGACTTCTGTTGTTGATTTCATTTGTTCGATATTTCCTTCAATGTTTCTCATTCTAACACTTTTCATCGTATTGCACACGGACGAAAGCTTGACACACGTGTCTAAGGAATCCACATTGGTATGAGGGACTGTTCTTCTTCCCTTTTTTCTGTTAGATGAACAATTATCCAGATAAGCCATTTCACATTGTTGATTTTCTTGGACTCGGATGTCACGCAGGTAGCTATAATCTCCCACGTGGTAAGATCAATTGCTGCTCTAACAATAAATGGACGGCTGACTTCTGTTGTTGATTTCATTGGTTTGTTATTTTCTTCAATGTTTCTCATTCTAACACTTTTCATCGTATTGCACAGGGACGAAAGCTTAACACACGTGTCTATGGAAACCACATTGGTATAAGGGACTGTTCTTACTTCATTCTTTCTGTATAATGATGAATTATCCAAGTAAGCCATTCCACATTGTTGATTTTCTTGGACTCGGATGTCACGCAGGTAGCTATGATCTCCCACGTGGTAAGGTCAATTGCTGCTGTAATCACAAATGCACGACTGACTTCTGTTGTTGATTTGATTTGTTTGTTATTTCCTTCAATGTTTCTCATTCTAGCACTTCTCATCGTATTGCACAGGGACGAAAGCTTGACTCACGTGTCTATGGAAACCACATTGGTATAAGGGACTGTTCTTATTCCCTTCTTTCTGTACAATGATCAATTATCCAAGTAAGCCATTCCACATTGTTGATTTTCTTGGACTCGGATGACACGCAGGTAGCTATAATCTTTTACGTGGTAAGGTCAATTGCTGCTGTAACAACAAATGCACGACTGACTTCTGTTGTTGATTTCATTTGTTTGTTATTTCCTTTAATGTTTCTCATTCTAACATTTTTCATCGTATTGCACAGGGACGAAAGCTTGACACACGTGTCTAAGGAAACCACTTTGGTTTAAGGGACTGTTCTTATTCCCTTCTTTTTGTTAAATGAACAATTATCTCAAGTAAGCCGTTCCACATTGTTGATTTTCTTGGGCTCGGATGTCACGCAGGTAGCTGTAATCTCCCACGTGGTAAGGTCAATTGCTGCTGTAACCACAAATGCACGACTGACTTCTGTTGTTGATTTCATTCGTTTGTTATTTTCTTCAATGTTTCTCATTCTAACACTTTTCATCGTATTGCACAGGAACGAAAGCTTGACACGCGTGTCTAAGGAAACCACTTTGGTATAAGGGACTGTTCTTATTCCCTTCTTTTTGTTTAATGAACAATTATCCAAGTAAGCCATTCCACATTGTTGATTTTCTTGGACTCGGATGTCACGCATGAAGCTATAATCTCCCACGTGGTAAGGTCAATTGCTGCTGTAACCGCAAATGCACGACTGACTTCTGTTGTTGATTTCATTTGTTTGTTATTTCCTTTAATGTTTCTCATTCTAACACTTTTCATCGTATTGCACAGGGACGAAAGCTTGACACACGTGTCTAAGGAAACCACTTTGTTATAAGGGACTGTTCTTATTTCCTTCTTTTTGTTTAATGATCAATTATCCAAGTAAGCCGTTCCACATTGTTGATTTTCTTGGGCTCAGATGTCACGCAGGTAGCTGTAATCTCCCACGTGGTAAGGTCGATTGCTGCTGTAACCACAAATGCACGACTGACTTCTGTTGTTGATTTCATTCGTTTGTTATTTTCTTCAATGTTTCTCATTCCAACACTTTTCATCGTATTGCACAGTGACGAAAGCTTGACACACGTGTCTAAGGAAACCACTTTGGTATGAGGGACTGCTCTTCTTCCCTTTTTTCTTTTTGATGAACAATTATCCAAGTAAGCCATTCCACATTGTTGATTTTCTTGGACTAGGATGTCACGCAGCTAGCTATATTGTCCCACGTGGTAAGGTCAATTGCTGCTGTAACCACAAATGCACGACTGACTTCTGTTGTTGATTTCATTTGTTTGTTATTTCCTTCTATGTTTCTCATTCTAACACTTTTCATCGTATTGCACAGGGACGAAAGCTTGACACACGTGTCTGAGAAAACCACTTTGGTATGAGGGACTGTTCTTATTCCCTTCTTCTTGTTTAATCAACAATTATTCAAGTAAGCCATTCCACATTGTTGATTTTCTTGGACTCGGATGTCACGCAGGTAGCTATAATCTCCCACGTGGTAAGGTCAATTGCTGCTGTAACCACAAATGCACGACTGACTTCTGTTGTTGATTTCATTTGTTTGTTATTTCCTTCAATGTTTCTTATTTTAATACTTCTCATCGTATTGCACAGGGACGAAAGCTTGACACACGTCTGAAGAAATCACATTGGTGTAAGGGACTGTTCTCATTCCCTTCTTTTTGTTTAATTAACAATTATCCAAGTAAGCCATTCCACATTGTTTATTTTCTTGGACTCGGATGACACACGGGTAGCTATAATCTCCCACGTGGTAAGGTCATTTGCTGCTGTAACCACAATTGGAAGGCTGACTTCTGTTGTTGATTTCATTTGTTTGTTATTTCCATCAATGTTTCTCATTCTAACACTTCTCATCGTATTGCACAGGGACGAAAGCTTGACACACGTGTATACACATTGGTATAAGGGACTGTTCTTATTTCCTTCTTTCTGTATAATGATCAATTATCCAAGTAAGCCATTCCACATTGTTGATTTTTTTGGACTCGGATGTCACGCAGGTATCTATAATCTCCAACGTGGTAAGGTCAATTGCTGCTGTAACCACAAATGCACGACTGACTTCTGTTGTTGATTTCATTTGTTTGTTATTTCCTTCAATGTTTCTCATTCTAACTCTTTTCATCGTATTACACAGGGACGAAAGCTTGACTTACGTGTCTAAGGAAGCCACATTGGTATGAGGGACTGTTCTTGTTCCCTTTTTTCTTCTTGATGAACAATTATCCAAGTAAGCCATTCCACATTGTTGATTTTCTTGGACTCGGATGTCACGCAGGTAGCTATAATCTCCCACGTGGTAAGGTCAATTGCTGCTGTAACCACAAATGCACGACTGACTTCTGTTGTTGATTTCATTCGTTTGTTATTTTATTCAATGTTTCTCATTCTAACACTTTTCATCGTATTGCACAGGGACGAAAGCTTGACACACGTGTCTAAGGAAACCACTTTGGTATAAGGGACTGTTCTTATTCCCTTCTTTTTGTTTAATGATCAATTATCCAAGTAAGCCATTCCACATTGTTGATTTTTTTGGACTCGGATGTCACGCAGGTATCTATAATCTCCAACGTGGTAAGGTCAATTGCTGCTGTAACCACGAATGCACGATTGACTTCTGTTGTTGATTTCATTTGTTTGTTATTTCCTTCTATGTTTCTCATTCTTACACTTTTCATCGTATTGCACAGGGACGAAAGCTTGACACACGTGTCTAAGGAAACCACTTTGGTATAAGGGACTGTTCTTATTCCCTTCTTTTTGTTTAATGAACAATTATCCAAGTAAGCCATTCCACATTGTTGATTTTCTTGGACTCGGATGTAACGCAGGTAGCTATAATCTCCCACGTGGTAAGGTCCATTGCTGCTGTAACCACGAATGCACGATTGACTTCTGTTGTTGATTTCATTTGTTTGTTATTTCTTCTATGTTTCTCATTCTAACACTTTTCATCGTATTGCCAAGGGACGAAAGCTTGACACACGCGTCTAAGGAAACCACATTGGTATAAGGGACTGTTCTTATTCCCTTTTTTCATTTTGATGAACAATTATCCAAGTAAGCCATTCCACATTGTTGATTTTCTTGGACTACGATGTCACGCAGGTAGCTATAATCTCCCACGTGTTAAGGTCAATTGCTGCTGTAACCACAAATGCACGACTGACTTCTGTTGTTGATTTCATTCGTTTGTTATTTTCTTCAATGTTTCTCATTCTAACACTTTTCATCGTATTGCACAGGGACGAAAGCTTGACACACGTGTCTAAGGAAACCAATTTGGTATGAGGGACTGTTCTTATTCCCTTCTTCTTGTTTAATCAACAATTATTCAAGTAAGCCATTCCACATTGTTGATTTTCTTGGACTCGGATGTCACGCAGGTAGCTATAATCTCCCACGTGGTAAGGTCAATTGCTGCTGTAACCACAAATGCACGACTGACTTCTGTTGTTGATTTCATTTGTTCGATATTTCCTTCGATGTTTCTCATTCTAACACTTTTCATCGTATTGCACACGGACGAAAGCTTGACACACGTATCTAAGGAATCCACATTGGTATGAGGGACTGTTCTTATTCCCTTTTTTCTGTTAGATGAACAATTATCCAGATAAGCCATTTCACATTGTTGATTTTCTTGGACTCGGATGTCACGCAGGTAGCTATAATCTCCCACGTGGTAAGATCAATTGCTGCTCTAACAATAAATGGACGGCTGACTTCTGTTGTTGATTTCATTCGTTTGTTATTTTCTTCAATGTTTCTCATTCTAACACTTTTCATCGTATTGCACAGGGACGAAAGCTTGACACACGTGTCTAAGGAAACCACTTTGGTATAAGGGACTGTTCTTATTCCCTTCTTTTTCTTTAATGAACAATTATCCAAGTAAGCCATTCCACATTGTTGATTTTCTTGGACTCGGATGTCACGCAGGTAGCTATAATCTCCCACGTGGTAAGATCAACTTCTGCTGTAACCACAAATGCACGACTGACTTCTGTTGTTGATTTCATTCGTTTGTTATTTTCTTCAATGTTTCTCATTCTAACACTTTTCATCGTATTGCACAGGGACGAAAGCTTGACACACGTGTCTAAGGAAACCAATTTGGTATAAGGGACTGTGCTTATTCCCTTCTTTTTGTTTAATGAACAATTATCAAAGTAAGCCATTCCACATTGTTGATTTTCTTAGACTCGGATGTCACGCAGGTAGCTATAATCTCCCACGTGGTAAGGTCAATTGCTGCTGTAACCACAAATGCACGACTGACTTCTGTTGTTGATTTCATTTGTTTGTTATTTCCTTCAATGTTTCTTATTTTAATACTTCTCATCGTATTGCACAGGGACGAAAGCTTGACACACGTCTGAAGAAATCACATTGGTGTAAGGGACTGTTCTCATTCCCTTCTTTTTGTTTAATTAACAATTATCCAAGTAAGCCATTCCACATTGTTTATTTTCTTGGACTCGGATGACACACGGGTAGCTATAATCTCCCACGTGGTAAGGTCATTTGCTGCTGTAACCACAATTGGAAGGCTGACTTCTGTTGTTGATGTCATTTGTTTGTTATTTCCATCAATGTTTCTCATTCTAACACTTCTCATCGTATTGCACAGGGACGAAAGCTTGACACACGTGTATACACATTGGTATAAGGGACTGTTCTTATTTCCTTCTTTCTGTATAATGATCAATTATCCAAGTAAGCCATTCCACATTGTTGATTTTTTTGGACTCGGATGTCACGCAGGTATCTATAATCTCCAACGTGGTAAGGTCAATTGCTGCTGTAACCACAAATGCACGACTGACTTCTGTTGTTGATTTCATTTGTTTGTTATTTCCTTCAATGTTTCTCATTCTAACTCTTTTCATCGTATTACACAGGGACGAAAGCTTGACTTACGTGTCTAAGGAAGCCACATTGGTATGAGGGACTGTTCTTGTTCCCTTTTTTCTTCTTGATGAACAATTATCCAAGTAAGCCATTCCACATTGTTGATTTTCTTGGACTCGGATGTCACGCAGGTAGCTATAATCTCCCACGTGGTAAGGTCAATTGCTGCTGTAACCACAAATGCACGACTGACTTCTGTTGTTGATTTCATTCGTTTGTTATTTTATTCAATGTTTCTCATTCTAACACTTTTCATCGTATTGCACAGGGACGAAAGCTTGACACACGTGTCTAAGGAAACCACTTTGGTATAAGGGACTGTTCTTATTCCCTTCTTTTTGTTTAATGAACAATTATCCAAGTAAGCCATTCCACATTGTTGATTTTTTTGGACTCGGATGTCACGCAGGTATCTATAATCTCCAACGTGGTAAGGTCAATTGCTGCTGTAACCACGAATGCACGATTGACTTCTGTTGTTGATTTCATTTGTTTGTTATTTCCTTCTATGTTTCTCATTCTTACACTTTTCATCGTATTGCACAGGGACGAAAGCTTGACACACGTGTCTAAGGAAACCACTTTGGTATAAGGGACTGTTCTTATTCCCTTCTTTTTGTTTAATGAACAATTATCCAAGTAAGCCATTCCACATTGTTGATTTTCTTGGACTCGGATGTAACGCAGGTAGCTATAATCTCCCACGTGGTAAGGTCCATTGCTGCTGTAACCACGAATGCACGATTGACTTCTGTTGTTGATTTCATTTGTTTGTTATTTCTTCTATGTTTCTCATTCTAACACTTTTCATCGTATTGCCAAGGGACGAAAGCTTGACACACGCGTCTAAGGAAACCACATTGGTATAAGGGACTGTTCTTATTCCCTTTTTTCATTTTGATGAACAATTATCCAAGTAAGCCATTCCACATTGTTGATTTTCTTGGACTACGATGTCACGCAGGTAGCTATAATCTCCCACGTGTTAAGGTCAATTGCTGCTGTAACCACAAATGCACGACTGACTTCTGTTGTTGATTTCATTCGTTTGTTATTTTCTTCAATGTTTCTCATTCTAACACTTTTCATCGTATTGCACAGGGACGAAAGCTTGACACACGTGTCTAAGGAAACCAATTTGGTATAAGGGACTGTGCTTATTCCCTTCTTTTTGTTTAATGAACAATTATCAAAGTAAGCCATTCCACATTGTTGATTTTCTTAGACTCGGATGTCACGCAGGTAGCTATAATCTCCCACGTGGTAAGGTCAATTGCTGATGTAACCACAAATGCACGACTGACTTCTGTTGTTGATTTCATTTGTTTGTTTTTTCCTTCTATGTTTCTCATTCTAACACTTTTTATCGTATTTCACAGGGACGAAAGCTTGACTTACGTGTCTAAGGAAGCCACATTGGTATGAGGGACTGTTCTTATTCCCTTTTTTCTTTTTGATGAACAATTATCCAAGTAAGCCATTCCACATTGTTGATTTTCTTGGACTCGGATGTCACGCAGGTAGCTATAATCTCCCACGTGGTAAGGTCAATTGCTGCTGTAACCACAAATGCACGACTGACTTCTGTTGTTGATTTCATTCGTTTGTTATTTTATTCAATGTTTCTCATTCTAACACTTTTCATCGTATTGCACTGGGACGAAAGCTTGACACACGTGTCTATGAAAACCACATCGGTATAAGGGACTGTTCTTATTCCCTTCTTTCTGTATAATGATCAATTATCCAAGTAAGCCATTCCACATTGTTGATTTTCATGGACTCGGATGACACGCAGGTAGCTATAATCTCCCACGTGGTAAGGTCAGTTGCTGCTGTAACCACAAATGCACGACTGACTTCTATTGTTGATTTCATTTGTTTGTTATTTCCTTCAATGTTTCTCATTCTAACTCTTTTCATCGTATTACACAGGGACGAGAGCTTGACTTACGTGTCTAAGGAAGCCACATTGGTATGAGGGACTGTTCTTGTTCCCTTTTTTCTTCTTGATGAACAATTATCCAAGTAAGCCATTCCACATTGTTGATTTTCATGGACTCGGATGACACGCAGGTAGCTATAATCTCCCACGTGGTAAGGTCAGTTGCTGCTGTAACCACAAATGCACGACTGACTTCTATTGTTGATTTCATTTGTTTGTTATTTCCTTCAATGTTTCTCATTCTAACTCTTTTCATCGTATTACACAGGGACGAAAGCTTGACACACGTGTCTATGGAAACCACATCGGTATAAGGGACTGTTCTTATTCCATTCTTTCTGTATAATGATCAATTATCCAAGTAAGCCATTCCACATTGTTGATTTTCTTGGACTCGGATGACACGCAGGTAGCTATAATCTCCCACGTGGTAAGGTCAATTGCTGCTGTAACCACAAATGCACGACTGACTTCTGTTGTTGATTTCATTTGTTTGTTTTTTCCTTCTATGTTTCTCATTCTAACACTTTTTATCCGTATTGCACAGGGACGAAAGCTTGACTTACGTGTCTAAGGAAGCCACATTGGTATGAGGGACTGTTCTTATTCCCTTTTTTCTTTTTGATGAACAATTATCCAAGTAAGCCATTGCACATTGTTGATTTTCTTGGACTCGGATATCACGCAGGTAGCTATAATCTCCCACGTGGTAAGGTCAATTGCTGCTGTAACCACAAATGCACGACTGACTTCTGTTGTTGATTTCATTCGTTTGTTATTTTATTCAATGTTTCTCATTCTAACACTTTTCATCGTATTGCACTGGGACGAAAGCTTGACACACGTGTCTATGAAAACCACATCGGTATAAGGGACTGTTCTTATTCCATTCTTTATGTATAATGATCAATTATCCAAGTAAGCCATTCCACATTGTTGATTTTTTTGGACTCGGATGTCACGCAGGTATCTATAATCTCCAACGTGGTAAGGTCAATTGCTGCTGTAACCACAAATGCACGACTGACTTCTGTTGTTGATTTCATTTGTTTGTTATTTCCTTCAATGTTTCTCATTCTTACTCTTTTCATCGTATTACACAGGGACGAAAGCTTGACTTACGTGTCTAAGGAAGCCACATTGGTATAAGGGACTGTTCTTATTCCCTTTTTTCATTTTGATGAAAAATTATCCAAGTAAGCCATTCCACATTGTTGATTTTCTTGGACTACGATGTCACGCAGGTAGCTATAATCTCCCACGTGTTAAGGTCAATTGCTGCTGTAACCACAAATGCACGACTGACTTCTGTTGTTGATTTCATTCGTTTGTTATTTTCTTCAATGTTTCTCATTCTAACACTTTTCATCGTATTGCACAGGGACGAAAGCTTGACACACGTGTCTAAGGAAACCAATTTGGTATAAGGGACTGTGCTTATTCCCTTCTTTTTGTTTAATGAACAATTATCAAAGTAAGCCATTCCACATTGTTGATTTTCTTAGACTCGGATGTCACGCAGGTAGCTATAATCTCCCACGTGGTAAGGTCAATTGCTGCTGTAACCACAAATGCACGACTGAATTCTGTTGTTGATTTCATTTGTTTGTTATTTCCTTCAATGTTTCTTATTTTAATACTTCTCATCGTATTGCACAGGGACGAAAGCTTGACACACGTGTCTGAAGAAATCACATTGGTGTAAGGGACTGTTCTCATTCCCTTCTTTTTGTTTAATTAACAATTATCCAAGTAAGCCATTCCACATTGTTTATTTTCTTGGACTCGGATGACACACGGGTAGCTATAATCTCCCACGTGGTAAGGTCATTTGCTGCTGTAACCACAATTGGAAGGCTGACTTCTGTTGTTGATTTCATTTGTTTGTTATTTCTATCAATGTTTCTCATTCTAACACTTCTCATCGTATTGCACAGGGACGAAAGCTTGACACACGTGTATACACATTGGTATAAGGGACTGTTCTTATTCCCTTCTTTCTGTATAATGATCAATTATCCAAGTAAGCCATTCTACATTGTTGATTTTCATGGACTCGGATGTCACGCAGGTATCTATAATCTCCAACGTGGTAAGGTCAATTGCTGCTGTAACCACAAATGCACGACTGACTTCTGTTGTTGATTTCATTTGTTTGTTATTTCCTTCAATGTTTCTCATTCTAACTCTTTTCATCGTATTACACAGGGACGAAAGCTTGACTTACGTGTCTAAGGAAGCCACATTGGTATGAGGGACTGTTCTTGTTCCCTTTTTTCTTCTTGATGAACAATTATCCAAGTAAGCCATTCCACATTGTTGATTTTCTTGGACTCGGATGTCACGCAGGTAGCAATAATCTCCCACGTGGTAAGGTCAATTGCTGCTGTAACCACAAATGCACGACTGACTTCTGTTGTTGATTTCATTCGTTTGTTATTTTATTCAATGTTTCTCATTCTAACACTTTTCATCGTATTGCACAGGGACGAAAGCTTGACACACGTGTCTAAGGAAACCACTTTGGTATAAGGGACTGTTCTTATTCCCTTCTTTTTGTTTAATGATCAATTATCCAAGTAAGCCATTCCACATTGTTGATTTTTTTGGACTCGGATGTCACGCAGGTATCTATAATCTCCAACGTGGTAAGGTCAATTGCTGCTGTAACCACGAATGCACGATTGACTTCTGTTGTTGATTTCATTTGTTTGTTATTTCCTTCTATGTTTCTCATTCTTACACTTTTCATCGTATTGCACAGGGACGAAAGCTTGACACACGTGTCTAAGGAAACCACTTTGGTATAAGGGACTGTTCTTATTCCCTTCTTTTTGTTTAATGAACAATTATCCAAGTAAGCCATTCCACATTGTTGATTTTCTTGGACTCGGATGTAACGCAGGTAGCTATAATCTCCCACGTGGTAAGGTCCATTGCTGCTGTAACCACGAATGCACGATTGACTTCTGTTGTTGATTTCATTTGTTTGTTATTTCCTTCTATGTTTCTTATTCTAACACTTTTCATCGTATTGCCAAGGGACGAAAGCTTGACACACGCGTCTAAGGAAACCACATTGGTATAAGGGACTGTTCTCATTCCCTTTTTTCATTTTGATGAACAATTATCCAAGTAAGCCATTCCACATTGTTGATTTTCTTGGACTACGATGTCACGCAGGTAGTTATAATCTCCCACGTGTTAAGGTCAATTGCTGCTGTAACCACAAATGCACGACTGACTTCTGTTGTTGATTTCATTCGTTTGTTATTTTCTTCAATGTTTCTCATTCTAACACTTTTCATCGTATTGCACAGGGACGAAAGCTTGACACACGTGTCTAAGGAAACCAATTTGGTATAAGGGACTGTGCTTATTCCCTTCTTTTTGTTTAATGAACAATTATCAAAGTAAGCCATTCCACATTGTTGATTTTCTTAGACTCGGATGTCACGCAGGTAGCTATAATCTCCCACGTGGTAAGGTCAATTGCTGCTGTAACCACAAATGCACGACTGACTTCTGTTGTTGATTTCATTTGTTTGTTTTTTCCTTCTATGTTTCTCATTCTAACACTTTTTATCGTATTGCACAGGGACGAAAGCTTGACTTACGTGTCTAAGGAAGCCACATTGGTATGAGGGACTGTTCTTATTCCCTTTTTTCTTTTTGATGAACAATTATCCAAGTAAGCCATTCCACATTGTTGATTTTCTTGGACTCGGATGTCACGCAGGTAGCTATAATCTCCCACGTGGTAAGGTCAATTGCTGCTGTAACCACAAATGCACGACTGACTTCTGTTGTTGATTTCATTCGTTTGTTATTTTATTCAATGTTTCTCATTCTAACACTTTTCATCGTATTGCACTGGGACGAAAGCTTGACACACGTGTCTATGAAAACCACATCGGTATAAGGGACTGTTCTTATTCCCTTCTTTCTGTATAATGATCAATTATCCAAGTAAGCCATTCCACATTGTTGATTTTCATGGACTCGGATGACACGCAGGTAGCTATAATCTCCCACGTGGTAAGATCAGTTGCTGCTGTAACCACAAATGCACGACTGACTTCTATTGTTGATTTCATTTGTTTGTTATTTCCTTCAATGTTTCTCATTCTAACACTTTTCATCGTATTGCACTGGGACGAAAGCTTGACACACGTGTCTATGAAAACCACATCGGTATAAGGGACTGTTCTTATTCCATTCTTTCTGTATAATGATCAATTATCCAAGTAAGCCATTCCACATTGTTGATTTTTTTGGACTCGGATGTCACGCAGGTATCTATAATCTCCAACGTGGTAAGGTCAATTGCTGCTGTAACCACAAATGCACGACTGACTTCTGTTGTTGATTTCATTTGTTTGTTATTTCCTTCAATGTTTCTCATTCTAACTCTTTGCATCGTATTACACAGGGACGAAAGCTTGACTTACGTGTCTAAGGAAGCCACATTGGTATGAGGGACTGTTCTTGTTCCCTTTTTTCTTCTTGATGAACAATTATCCAAGTAAGCCATTCCACATTGTTGATTTTCTTGGACTCGGATGTCACGCAGGTAGCTATAATCTCCCACGTGGTAAGGTCAATTGCTGCTGTAACCACAAATGCACGACTGACTTCTGTTGTTGATTTCATTCGTTTGTTATTTTATTCAATGTTTCTCATTCTAACACTTTTCATCGTATTGCACAGGGACGAAAGCTTGACACACGTGTCTAAGGAAACCACTTTGGTATGAGGGACTGTTCTTATTCCCTTCTTTTTGTTTAATGATCAATTATCCAAGTAAGCCATTCCACATTGTTGATTTTTTTGGACTCGGATGTCACGCAGGTATCTATAATCTCCAACGTGGTAAGGTCAATTGCTGCTGTAACCACGAATGCACGATTGACTTCTGTTGTTGATTTCATTTGTTTGTTATTTCCTTCTATGTTTCTCATTCTTACACTTTTCATCGTATTGCACAGGGACGAAAGCTTGACACACGTGTCTAAGGAAACCACTTTGGTATAAGGGACTGTTCTTATTCCCTTCTTTTTGTTTAATGAACAATTATCCAAGTAAGCCATTCCACATTGTTGATTTTCTTGGACTCGGATGTAACGCAGGTAGCTATAATCTCCCACGTGGTAAGGTCCATTGCTGCTGTAACCACGAATGCACGATTGACTTCTGTTGTTGATTTCATTTGTTTGTTATTTCCTTCTATGTTTCTCATTCTAACACTTTCCATCGTATTGCCAAGGGACGAAAGCTTGACACACGCGTCTAAGGAAACCACATTGGTATAAGGGACTGTTCTTATTCCCTTTTTTCATTTTGATGAACAATTATCCAAGTAAGCCATTCCACATTGTTGATTTTCTTGGACTACGATGTCACGCAGGTAGCTATAATCTCCCACGTGTTAAGGTCAATTGCTGCTGTAACCACAAATGCACGACTGACTTCTGTTGTTGATTTCATTCGTTTGTTATTTTCTTCAATGTTTCTCATTCTAACACTTTTCATCGTATTGCACAGGGACGAAAGCTTGACACACGTGTCTAAGGAAACCAATTTGGTATAAGGGACTGTGCTTATTCCCTTCTTTTTGTTTAATGAACAATTATCAAAGTAAGCCATTCCACATTGTTGATTTTCTTAGACTCGGATGTCACGCAGGTAGCTATAATCTCCCACGTGGTAAGGTGCTGATGTAACCACAAATGCACGACTGACTTCTGTTGTTGATTTCATTTGTTTGTTTTTTCCTTCTATGTTTCTCATTCTAACACTTTTTATCGTATTGCACAGGGACGAAAGCTTGACTTACGTGTCTAAGGAAGCCACATTGGTATGAGGGACTGTTCTTATTCCCTTTTTTCTTTTTGATGAACAATTATCCAAGTAAGCCATTCCACATTGTTGATTTTCTTGGACTCGGATGTCACGCAGGTAGCTATAATCTCCCACGTGGTAAGGTCAATTGCTGCTGTAACCACAAATGCACGACTGACTTCTGTTGTTGATTTCATTCGTTTGTTATTTTATTCAATGTTTCTCATTCTAACACTTTTCATCGTATTGCACTGGGACGAAAGCTTGACACACGTGTCTAAGGAAGCCACATTGGTATGAGGGACTGTTCTTGTTCCCTTTTTTCTTCTTGATGAACAATTATCCAAGTAAGCCATTCCACATTGTTGATTTTCATGGACTCGGATGACACGCAGGTAGCTATAATCTCCCACGTGGTAAGGTCAGTTGCTGCTGTAACCACAAATGCACGACTGACTTCTATTGTTGATTTCATTTGTTTGTTATTTCCTTCAATGTTTCTCATTCTAACTCTTTTCATCGTATTACACAGGGACGAGAGCTTGACTTACGTGTCTAAGGAAGCCACATTGGTATGAGGGACTGTTCTTGTTCCCTTTTTTCTTCTTGATGAACAATTATCCAAGTAAGCCGTTCCACATTGTTGATTTTCATGGACTCGGATGACACGCAGGTAGCTATAATCTCCCACGTGGTAAGGTCAGTTGCTGCTGTAACCACAAATGCACGACTGACTTCTGTTGTTGATTTCATTCGTTTGTTATTTTCTTCAATGTTTCTCATTCTAACACTTTTCATCGTATTGCACAGGGACGAAAGCTTGACACACGTGTCTATGGAAACCACATCGGTATAAGGGACTGTTCTTATTCCATTCTTTCTGTATAATGAACAATTATCTAAGTAAGCCATTCCACATTGTTGATTTTCTTAGACTCGGATGTCACGCAGGTAGCTATAATCTCCCACGTGGTAAGGTCAATTGCTGCTGTAACCACAAATGCACGACTGACTTCTGTTGTTGATTTCATTTGTTTGTTTTTTCCTTCTATGTTTCTCATTCTAACATTTTTTATCCGTATTGCACAGGGACGAAAGCTTGACTTACGTGTCTAAGGAAGCCACATTGGTATGAGGGACTGTTCATATTCCCTTTTTTCTTTTTGATGAACAATTATCCAAGTAAGCCATTGCACATTGTTGATTTTCTTGGACTCGGATATCACACAGGTAGCTATAATCTTCCACGTGGTAAGGTCAATTGCTGCTGTAACCACAAATGCACGACTGACTTCTGTTGTTGATTTCATTCGTTTGTTATTTTATTCAATGTTTCTCATTCTAACACTTTTCATCGTATTGCACTGGGACGAAAGCTTGACACACGTGTCTATGAAAACCACATCGGTATAAGGGACTGTTCTTATTCCATTCTTTCTGTATAATGATCAATTATCCAAGTAAGCCATTCCACATTGTTGATTTTTTTGGACTCGGATGTCACGCAGGTATCTATAATCTCCAACGTGGTAAGGTCAATTGCTGCTGTAACCACAAATGCACGACTGACTTCTGTTGTTGATTTCATTTGTTTGTTATTTCCTTCAATGTTTCTCATTCTAACTCTTTTCATCGTATTACACAGGGACGAAAGCTTGACTTACGTGTCTAAGGAAGCCACATTGGTATAAGGGACTGTTCTTATTCCCTTTTTTCATTTTGATGAACAATTATCCAAGTAAGCCATTCCACATTGTTGATTTTCTTGGACTACGATGTCACGCAGGTAGCTATAATCTCCCACGTGTTAAGGTCAATTGCTGCTGTAACCACAAATGCACGACTGACTTCTGTTGTTGATTTCATTCGTTTGTTATTTTCTTCAATGTTTCTCATTCTAACACTTCTCATCGTATTGCACAGGGACGAAAGCTTGACACACGTGTCTATGGAAACCAATTTGGTATGAGGGACTGTGCTTATTCCCTTCTTTTTGTTTGATGAACAATCATCAAAGTAAGCCATTCCACATTGTTGATTTTCTCAGACTCGGATGTCACGCAGGTAGCTATAATCTCCCACGTGGTAAGGTCAATTGCTGCTGTAACCACAAATGCACGACTGACTTCTGTTGTTGATTTCATTCGTTTGTTATTTTCTTCAATGTTTCTCATTCTAACACTTTTCATTGTATTGCACAGGGACGAAAGCTTGACACACGTGTCTAAGGAAACCAATTTGGTATAAGGGACTGTGCTTATTCCCTTCTTTTTGTTTGATGAACAATTATCAAAGTAAGCCATTCCACATTGTTGATTTTCTTAGACTCGGATGTCACGCAGGTAGCTATAATCTCCCACGTGGTGAGGTCAATTGCTGCTGTAACCACAAATGCACGACTGACTTCTGTCGTTGATTTCATTCGTTTGTTATTTTCTTCAATGTTTCTCATTCTAACACTTTTCATCGTATTGCACAGGGACGAAAGCTTGACACACGTGTCTATGGAAACCACATCGGTATAAGGGACTGTTCTTATTCCATTCTTTCTGTATAATGATCAATTATCCAAGTAAGCCATTCCACATTGTTGATTTTCTTGGACTACGATGTCACGCAGGTAGCTATAATCTCCCACGTGTTAAGGTCAATTGCTGCTGTAACCACAAATGCACGACTGACTTCTGTTGTTGATTTCATTCGTTTGTTATTTTCTTCAATGTTTCTCATTCTAACACTTTTCATCGTATTGCACAGGGACGAAAGCTTGACAGACGTATCTCAGGAAACCAATTTGGTATAAGGGACTGTGCTTATTCCCTTCTTTTTGTTCAATGAACAATTATCTAAGTAAGCCATTCCACATTGTTGATTTTCTTAGACTCGGATGTCACGCAGGTAGCTATAATCTCCCACGTGGTAAGGTCAATTGCTGCTGTAACCACAAATGCACGACTGACTTCTGTTGTTGAGTTCATTTGTTTGTTATTTCCTCCAATGTTTTTCATTCTAACACTTCTCATCGTATTGCACAGGGACGAAAGCTTGACACACGTGTCTAAAGAAATCACATTGATATAAGGGTCTGTTCTTATTCCCTTCTTTTTGTTTAATTAACAATTATCCAAGTAAGCCATTCCACATTGTTCATTTTTTTTGGACTCGGATGACACACGGGTAGCTATAATCTCCCACGTGGTAAGGTCATTTGCTGCTGTAACCACAATTGGACGGCTGACTTCTGTTGTTGATTTCATTTGTTTGTTATTTCCATCAATGTTTCTCATTCTAACACTTCTCATCGTATTGCACAGGGACGAAAGCTTGACACACGTGTCTATGGAAACCACATTGGTATAAGGGACTGTTCTTATTCCCTTCTTTCTGTATAATGATCAATTATCCAAGTAAGCCATTCCACATTGTTGATTTTCATGGACTCGGATGACACGCAGGTAGCTATAATCTCCCACGTGGTAAGGTCAATTGCTGTAACCACAAATGCACGACTGACTTCTGTTGTTGATTTCATTTGTTTGTTTTTTCCTTCTATGTTTCTCATTCTAACACTTTTTATCGTATTGCACAGGGACGAAAGCTTGACTTACGTGTCTAAGGAAGCCACATTGGTATGAGGGACTGTTCTTATTCCCTTTTTTCTTTTTGATGAACAATTATCCAAGTAAGCCATTCCACATTGTTGATTTTCTTGGACTCGGATGTCACGCAGGTAGCTATAATCTCCCACGTGGTAAGGTCAATTGCTGCTGTAACCACAAATGCACGACTGACTTCTGTTGTTGATTTCATTCCTTTGTTATTTTATTCAATGTTTCTCATTCTAACACTTTTCATCGTATTGCACAGGGACGAAAGCTTGACACACGTGTCTATGGAAACCACATCGGTATAAGGGACTGTTCTTATTCCATTCTTTCTGTATAATGATCAATTATCCAAGTAAGCCATTCCACATTGTTGATTTTCTTGGACTACGATGTCACGCAGGTAGCTATAATCTCCCACGTGTTAAGGTCAATTGCTGCTGTAACCACAAATGCACGATTGACTTCTGTTGTTGATTCCATTCGTTTGTTATTTTCTTCAATGTTTCTCATTCTAACACTTTTCATCGTATTGCACAGGGACGAAAGCTTGACAGACGTATCTCAGGAAACCAATTTGGTATAAGGGACTGTGCTTATTCCCTTCTTTTTGTTCAATGAACAATTATCTAAGTAAGCCATTCCACATTGTTGAATTTCTTAGACTCGGATGTCACGCAGGTAGCTATAATCTCCCACGTGGTAAGGTCAATTGCTGCTGTAACCACAAATGCACGACTGACTTCTGTTGTTGAGTTCATTGTTCATTCATGTTTTTCATTCTAACACTTCTCATCGTATTGCACAGGGACGAAAGCTTGACACACGTGTCTAAAGAAATCACATTGATATAAGGGTCTGTTCTTATTCCCTTCTTTTTGTTTAATTAACAATTATCCAAGTAAGCCATTCCACATTGTTCATTTTTTTGGACTCGGATGACACACGGGTAGCTATAATCTCCCACGTGGTAAGGTCATTTGCTGCTGTAACCACAATTGGACGGCTGACTTCTGTTGTTGATTTCATTTGTTTGTTATTTCCATCAATGTTTCTCATTCTAACACTTCTCATCGTATTGCACAGGGACGAAAGCTTGACACACGTGTCTATGGAAACCACATTGGTATAAGGGACTGTTCTTATTCCCTTCTTTCTGTATAATGATCAATTATCCAAGTAAGCCATTCCACATTGTTGATTTTCATGGACTCGGATGACACGCAGGTAGCTATAATCTCCCACGTGGTAAGGTCAATTGCTGTAACCACAAATGCACGACTGACTTCTGTTGTTGATTTCATTTGTTTGTTTTTTCCTTCTATGTTTCTCATTCTAACACTTTTTATCGTATTGCACAGGGACGAAAGCTTGACTTACGTGTCTAAGGAAGCCACATTGGTATGAGGGACTGTTCTTATTCCCTTTTTTCTTTTTGTTGAACAATTATCCAAGTAAGCCATTCCACATTGTTGATTTTCTTGGACTCGGATGTCACGCAGGTAGCTATAATCTCCCACGTGGTAAGGTCAATTGCTGCTGTAACCACAAATGCACGACTGACTTCTGTTGTTGATTTCATTCCTTTGTTATTTTATTCAATGTTTCTCATTCTAACACTTTTCATCGTATTGCACAGGGACGAAAGCTTGACACACGTGTCTATGGAAACCACATCGGTATAAGGGACTGTTCTTATTCCATTCTTTCTGTATAATGATCAATTATCCAAGTAAGCCATTCCACATTGTTGATTTTCTTGGACTAGGATGTCACGCAGGTAGCTATAATCTCCCACGTGTTAAGGTCAATTGCTGCTGTAACCACAAATGCACGATTGACTTCTGTTGTTGATTCCATTCGTTTGTTATTTTCTTCAATGTTTCTCATTCTAACACTTTTCATCGTATTGCACAGGGACGAAAGCTTGACAGACGTATCTCAGGAAACCAATTTGGTATAAGGGACTGTGCTTATTCCCTTCTTTTTGTTCAATGAACAATTATCTAAGTAAGCCATTCCACATTGTTGAATTTCTTAGACTCGGATGTCACGCAGGTAGCTATAATCTCCCACGTGGTAAGGTCAATTGCTGCTGTAACCACAAATGCACGACTGACTTCTGTTGTTGAGTTCATTGTTCATTCATGTTTTTCATTCTAACACTTCTCATCGTATTGCACAGGGACGAAAGCTTGACACACGTGTCTAAAGAAATCACATTGATATAAGGGTCTATTCTTATTCCCTTCTTTTTGTTTAATTAACAATTATCCAAGTAAGCCATTCCACATTGTTTATTTTCTTGGACTCGGATGACACACGGGTAGCTATAATCTCCCACGTGGTAAGGTCATTTGCTGCTGTAACCACAATTGGACGGCTGACTTCTGTTGTTGATTTCATTTGTTTGTTATTTCCATCAATGTTTCTCATTCTAACACTTCTCATCGTATTGCACAGGGACGAAAGCTTGACACACGTGTCTATGAAAACCACATTGGTACAAGGGACTGCTCTTATTCCCTTCTTTCTGTATAATGATCAATTATCCAAGTAAGCCATTCTACATTGTTGATTTTCATGGACTCGGATGACACGCAGGTAGCTATAATCTCCCACGTGGTAAGGTCAATTGCTGCTGTAACCACAAATGCACGACTGACTTCTGTTGTTGATTTCATTTGTTTGTTTTTTCCTTCTATGTTTCTCATTCTAACACTTTTTATCCGTATTGCACAGGGACGAAAGCTTGACTTACGTGTCTAAGGAAGCCACATTGGTAAGAGGGACTGTTCTTATTCCCTTTTTTCTTTTTGATGAACAATTATCCAAGTAAGCCATTGCACATTGTTGATTTTCTTGGACTCGGATATCACGCAGGTAGCTATAATCTCCCACGTGGTAAGGTCAATTGCTGCTGTAACCACAAATGCACGACTGACTTCTGTTGTTGATTTCATTCGTTTGTTATTTTATTCAATGTTTCTCATTCTAACACTTTTCATCGTATTGCACTGGGACGAAAGCTTGACACACGTGTCTATGAAAACCACATCGGTATAAGGGACTGTTCTTATTCCATTCTTTATGAATAATGATCAATTATCCAAGTAAGCCATTCCACATTGTTGATTTTTTTGGACTCGGATGTCACGCAGGTATCTATAATCTCCAACGTGGTAAGGTCAATTGCTGCTGTAACCACAAATGCACGACTGACTTCTGTTGTTGATTTCATTTGTTTGTTATTTCCTTCAATGTTTCTTATTTTAATACTTCTCATCGTATTGCACAGGGACGAAAGCTTGACACACGTGTCTGAAGAAATCACATTGGTATAAGGGACTGTTCTCATTCCCTTCTTTTTGTTTAATTAACAATTATCCAAGTAAGCCATTCCACATTGTTGATTTTCTTAGACTCGGATGTCACGCAGGTAGCTATAATCTCCCACGTGGTAAGGTCAATTGCTGCTGTAACCACAAATGCACGACTGACTTCTGTTGTTGATTTCATTTGTTTGTTATTTCCTTCAATGTTTCTTATTTTAATACTTCTCATCGTATTGCACAGGGACGAAAGCTTGACACACGTGTCTGAAGAAATCACATTGGTATAAGGGACTGTTCTCATTCCCTTCTTTTTGTTTAATTAACAATTATCCAAGTAAGCCATTCAACATTGTTTATTTTCTTGGACTCGGATGACACACGGGTAGCTATAATCTCCCACGTGGTAAGGTCATTTGCTGCTGTAACCACAAATGCACGACTGACTTCTGTTGTTGATTTCATTCGTTTGTTATTTTATTCAATGTTTCTCATTCTAACACTTTTCATCGTATTGCACTGGGACGAAAGCTTGACACACGTGTCTATGAAAACCACATCGGTATAAGGGACTGTTCTTATTCCATTCTTTCTGTATAATGATCAATTATCCAAGTAAGCCATTCCACATTGTTGATTTTTTTGGACTCGGATGTCACGCAGGTATCTATAATCTCCAACGTGGTAAGGTCAATTGCTGCTGTAACCACAAATGCACGACTGACTTCTGTTGTTGATTTCATTTGTTTGTTATTTCCTTCAATGTTTCTCATTCTAACTCTTTTCATCGTATTACACTGGGACGAAAGCTTGACTTACGTGTCTAAGGAAGCCACATTGGTATGAGGGACTGTTCTTGTTCCCTTTTTTCTTCTTGATGAACAATTATCCAAGTAAGCCATTCCACATTGTTGATTTTCTTGGACTCGGATGTCACGCAGGTAGCTATAATCTCCCACGTGGTAAGGTCAATTGCTGCTGTAACCACAAATGCACGACTGACTTCTGTTGTTGATTTCATTCGTTTGTTATTTTATTCAATGTTTCTCATTCTAACACTTTTCATCGTATTGCACAGGGACGAAAGCTTGACACACGTGTCTAAGGAAACCACTTTGGTATAAGGGACTGTTCTTATTCCCTTCTTTTTGTTTAATGATCGATTATCCAAGTAAGCCATTCCACATTGTTGATTTTTTTGGACTCGGATGTCACGCAGGTATCTATAATCTCCAACGTGGTAAGGTCAATTGCTGCTGTAACCACGAATGCACGATTGACTTCTGTTGTTGATTTCATTTGTTTGTTATTTCCTTCTATGTTTCTCATTCTTACACTTTTCATCGTATTGCACAGGGACGAAAGCTTGACACACGTGTCTAAGGAAACCACTTTGGTATAAGGGACTGTTCTTATTCCCTTCTTTTTGTTTAATGAACAATTATCCAAGTAAGCCATTCCACATTGTTGATTTTCTTGGACTCGGATGTAACGCAGGTAGCTATAATCTCCCACGTGGTAAGGTCCATTGCTGCTGTAACCACGAATGCACGATTGACTTCTGTTGTTGATTTCATTTGTTTGTTATTTCCTTCTATGTTTCTCATTCTAACACTTTTCATCGTATTGCCAAGGGACGAAAGCTTGACACACGCGTCTAAGGAAACCACATTGGTATAAGGGACTGTTCTTTTTCCCTTTTTTCATTTTGATGAACAATTATCCAAGTAAGCCATTCCACATTGTTGATTTTCTTGGACTACGATGTCACGCAGGTAGCTATAATCTCCCACGTGTTAAGGTCAATTGCTGCTGTAACCACAAATGCACGACTGACTTCTGTTGTTGATTTCATTCGTTTGTTATTTTCTTCAATGTTTCTCATTCTAACACTTTTCATCGTATTGCACAGGGACGAAAGCTTGACACACGTGTCTAAGGAAACCAATTTGGTATAAGGGACTGTGCTTATTCCCTTCTTTTTGTTTAATGAACAATTATCAAAGTAAGCCATTCCACATTGTTGATTTTCTTAGACTCGGATGTCACGCAGGTAGCTATAATCTTCCACGTGGTAAGGTCAATTGCTGCTGTAACCACAAATGCACGACTGACTTCTGTTGTTGATTTCATTTGTTTGTTTTTTCCTTCTATGTTTCTCATTCTAACACTTTTTATCGTATTGCACAGGGACGAAAGCTTGACTTACGTGTCTAAGGAAGCCACATTGGTATGAGGGACTGTTCTTATTCCCTTTTTTCTTTTTGATGAACAATTATCCAAGTAAGCCATTCCACATTGTTGATTTTCTTGGACTCGGATGTCACGTAGGTAGCTATAATCTCCCACGTGGTAAGGTCAATTGCTGCTGTAACCACAAATGCACGACTGACTTCTGTTGTTGATTTCATTCGTTTGTTATTTTATTCAATGTTTCTTATTCTAACACTTTTCATCGTATTGCACTGGGACGAAAGCTTGACACACGTGTCTATGAAAACCACATCGGTATAAGGGACTGTTCTTATTCCCTTCTTTCTGTATAATGATCAATTATCCAAGTAAGCCATTCCACATTGTTGATTTTCATGGACTCGGATGACACGCAGGTAGCTATAATCTCCCACGTGGTAAGGTCAGTTGCTGCTGTAACCACAAATGCACGACTGACTTCTATTGTTGATTTCATTTGTTTGTTATTTCCTTCAATGTTTCTCATTCTAACTCTTTTCATCGTATTACACAGGGACGAAAGCTTGACTTACGTGTCTAAGGAAGCCACATTGGTATGAGGGACTGTTCTTGTTCCCTTTTTTCTTCTTGATGATCAATTATCCAAGTAAGCCATTCCACATTGTTGATTTTCTTGGACTAGGATGTCACGCAGGTAGCTATAATCTCCCACGTGGTAAGGTCAATTGCTGCTGTAACCACAAATGCTCGACTGACTTCTGTTGTTGATTTCATTCGTTTGTTATTTTCTTCAATGTTTCTCATTCTAACACTTTTCATCGTATTGCACAAGGACGAAAGCTTGACACACGTGTCCAAGGAAACCACTTTGGTATAAGGGAATGTTCTTATTCCCTTCTTTTTGTTTAATGAACAATTATCCAAGTAAGCCATTCCACATTGTTGATTTTCTTGGACTCGGATGTCACGCAGGTAGCTATAATCTCCCACGTGGTAAGGTCAATTGCTGCTGTAACCACGAATGCACGATTGACTTCTGTTGTTGATTTCATTTGTTTGTTATTTCCTTCTATGTTTCTCATTCTTACACTTTTCATCGTATTGCACAGGGACGAAAGCTTGACACACGTGTCTAAGGAAACCACTTTGGTATAAGGGACTGTTCTTATTCCCTTCTTTTTGTTTAATGATCGATTATCCAAGTAAGCCATTCCACATTGTTGATTTTTTTGGACTCGGATGTCACGCAGGTATCTATAATCTCCAACGTGGTAAGGTCAATTGCTGCTGTAACCACGAATGCACGATTGACTTCTGTTGTTGATTTCATTTGTTTGTTATTTCCTTCTATGTTTCTCATTCTTACACTTTTCATCGTATTGCACAGGGACGAAAGCTTCACACACGTGTCTAAGGAAACCACTTTGGTATAAGGGACTGTTCTTATTCCCTTCTTTTTGTTTAATGAACAATTATCCAAGTAAGCCATTCCACATTGTTGATTTTCTTGGACTCGGATGTAACGCAGGTAGCTATAATCTCCCACGTGGTAAGGTCCATTGCTGCTGTAACCACGAATGCACGATTGACTTCTGTTGTTGATTTCATTTGTTTGTTATTTCCTTCTATGTTTCTCATTCTAACACTTTTCATCGTATTGCCAAGGGACGAAAGCTTGACACACGCGTCTAAGGAAACCACATTGGTATAAGGGACTGTTCTTTTTCCCTTTTTTCATTTTGATGAACAATTATCCAAGTAAGCCATTCCACATTGTTGATTTTCTTGGACTCGGATGTCACGTAGGTAGCTATAATCTCCCACGTGTTAAGGTCAATTGCTGCTGTAACCACAAATGCACGACTGACTTCTGTTGTTGATTTCATTCGTTTGTTATTTTCTTCAATGTTTCTCATTCTAACACTTTTCATCGTATTGCACAGGGACGAAAGCTTGACACACGTGTCTAAGGAAACCAATTTGGTATAAGGGACTGTGCTTATTCCCTTCTTTTTGTTTAATGAACAATTATCAAAGTAAGCCATTCCACATTGTTGATTTTCTTAGACTCGGATGTCACGCAGGTAGCTATAATCTTCCACGTGGTAAGGTCAATTGCTGCTGTAACCACAAATGCACGACTGACTTCTGTTGTTGATTTCATTTGTTTGTTTTTTCCTTCTATGTTTCTCATTCTAACACTTTTTATCGTATTGCACAGGGACGAAAGCTTGACTTACGTGTCTAAGGAAGCCACATTGGTATGAGGGACTGTTCTTATTCCCTTTTTTCTTTATGATGAACAATTATCCAAGTAAGCCATTCCACATTGTTGATTTTCTTGGACTCGGATGTCACGCAGGTAGCTATAATCTCCCACGTGGTAAGGTCAATTGCTGCTGTAACCACAAATGCACGACTGACTTCTGTTGTTGATTTCATTCGTTTGTTATTTTATTCAATGTTTCTTATTCTAACACTTTTCATCGTATTGCACTGGGACGAAAGCTTGACACACGTGTCTATGAAAACCACATCGGTATAAGGGACTGTTCTTATTCCCTTCTTTCTGTATAATGATCAATTATCCAAGTAAGCCATTCCACATTGTTGATTTTCATGGACTCGGATGACACGTAGGTAGCTATAATCTCCCACGTGGTAAGGTCAGTTGCTGCTGTAACCACAAATGCACGACTGACTTCTATTGTTGATTTCATTTGTTTGTTATTTCCTTCAATGTTTCTCATTCTAACTCTTTTCATCGTATTACACAGGGACGAAAGCTTGACTTACGTGTCTAAGGAAGCCACATTGGTATGAGGGACTGTTCTTGTTCCCTTTTTTCTTCTTGATGATCAATTATCCAAGTAAGCCATTCCACATTGTTGATTTTCTTGGACTAGGATGTCACGCAGGTAGCTATAATCTCCCACGTGGTAAGGTCAATTGCTGCTGTAACCACAAATGCTCGACTGACTTCTGTTGTTGATTTCATTCGTTTGTTATTTTCTTCAATGTTTCTCATTCTAACACTTTTCATCGTATTGCACAAGGACGAAAGCTTGACACACGTGTCCAAGGAAACCACTTTGGTATAAGGGAATGTTCTTATTCCCTTCTTTTTGTTTAATGAACAATTATCCAAGTAAGCCATTCCACATTGTTGATTTTCTTGGACTCGGATGTCACGCAGGTAGCTATAATCTCTCACGTGGTAAGGTCCATTGCTGCTGTAACCACGAATGCACGATTGACTTCTGTTGTTGATTTCATTTGTTTGTTATTTCCTTCTATGTTTCTCATTCTTACACTTTTCATCGTATTGCACAGGGACGAAAGCTTGACACACGTGTCTAAGGAAACCACTTTGGTATAAGGGACTGTTCTTATTCCCTTCTTTTTGTTTAATGAACAATTATCCAAGTAAGCCATTCCACATTGTTGATTTTCTTGGACTCGGATGTAACGCAGGTAGCTATAATCTCCCACGTGGTAAGGTCCATTGCTGCTGTAACTACGAATGCACGATTGACTTCTGTTGTTGATTTCATTTGTTTGTTATTTCCTTCTATGTTTCTCATTCTAACACTTTTCATCGTATTGCACAGGGACGAAAGCTTGACACACGCATCTAAGGAAACCACATTGGTATAAGGGACTGTTCTCATTCCCTTTTTTCATTTTGATGAACAATTATCCAAGTAAGCCATTCCACATTGTTGATTTTCTTGGACTCGGATGTCACGTAGGTAGCTATAATCTCCCACGTGGTGAGGTCAATTGCTGCTGTAACCACAAATGCTCGACTGACTTCTGTTGTTGATCTCATTCGTTTGTTATTTTCTTCAATGTTTCTCATTCTAACACTTTTCATCGTATTGCACAGGGACGAAAGCTTGACAGACGTATCTCAGGAAACCAATTTGGTATAAGGGACTGTGCTTATTCCCTTCTTTTTGTTCAATGAACAATTATCTAAGTAAGCCATTCCACATTGTTGAATTTCTTAGACTCGGATGTCACGCAGGTAGCTATAATCTCCCACGTGGTAAGGTCAATTGCTGCTGTAACCACAAATGCACGACTGACTTCTGTTGTTGATTTCATTTGTTTGTTATTTCCATCAATGTTTCTCATTCTAACACTTCTCATCGTATTGCACAGGGACGAAAGCTTGACACACGTGTCTATGGAAACCACATTGGTATAAGGGACTGTTCTTATTCCCTTCTTTCTGTATAATGATCAATTATCCAAGTAAGCCATTCCACATTGTTGATTTTCATGGACTCGGATGACACGCAGGTAGCTATAATCTCCCACGTGGTAAGGTCAATTGCTGCTGTAACCACAAATGCACGACTGACTTCTGTTGTTGATTTCATTCGTTTGTTATTTTCTTCAATGTTTCTCATTCTAACACTTTTCATCGTATTGCACAGGGACGAAAGCTTGACAGACGTATCTCAGGAAACCAATTTGGTATAAGGGACTGTGCTTATTCCCTTCTTTTTGTTCAATGAACAATTATCTAAGTAAGCCATTCCACATTGTTGATTTTCTTAGACTCGGATGTCACGCAGGTAGCTATAATCTCCCACGTGGTAAGGTCAATTGCTGCTGTAACCACAAATGCACGACTGACTTCTGTTGTTGAGTTCATTTGTTTGTTATTTCCTTCAATGTTTTTCATTCTAACACTTCTCATCGTATTGCACAGGGACGAAAGCTTGACACACGTGTCTAAAGAAATCACATTGATATAAGGGTCTGTTCTTATTCCCTTCTTTTTGTTTAATTAACAATTATCCAAGTAAGCCATTCCACATTGTTCATTTTTTTGGACTCGGATGACACACGGGTAGCTATAATCTCCCACGTGGTAAGGTCATTTGCTGCTGTAACCACAATTGGACGGCTGACTTCTGTTGTTGATTTCATTTGTTTGTTATTTCCATCAATGTTTCTCATTCTAACACTTCTCATCGTATTGCACAGGGACGAAAGCTTGACACACGTGTCTATGGAAACCACATTGGTATAAGGGACTGTTCTTATTCCCTTCTTTCTGTATAATGATCAATTATCCAAGTAAGCCATTCCACATTGTTGATTTTCATGGACTCGGATGACACGCAGGTAGCTATAATCTCCCACGTGGTAAGGTCAATTGCTGTAACCACAAATGCACGACTGACTTCTGTTGTTGATTTCATTTGTTTGTTTTTTCCTTCTATGTTTCTCATTCTAACACTTTTTATCGTATTGCACAGGGACGAAAGCTTGACTTACGTGTCTAAGGAAGCCACATTGGTATGAGGGACTGTTCTTATTCCCTTTTTTCTTTTTGATGAACAATTATCCAAGTAAGCCATTCCACATTGTTGATTTTCTTGGACTCGGATGTCACGCAGGTAGCTATAATCTCCCACGTGGTAAGGTCAATTGCTGCTGTAACCACAAATGCACGACTGACTTCTGTTGTTGATTTCATTCCTTTGTTATTTTATTCAATGTTTCTCATTCTAACACTTTTCATCGTATTGCACAGGGACGAAAGCTTGACACACGTGTCTATGGAAACCACATCGGTATAAGGGACTGTTCTTATTCCATTCTTTCTGTATAATGATCAATTATCCAAGTAAGCCATTCCACATTGTTGATTTTCTTGGACTACGATGTCACGCAGGTAGCTATAATCTCCCACGTGTTAAGGTCAATTGCTGCTGTAACCACAAATGCACGACTGACTTCTGTTGTTGATTTCATTCGTTTGTTATTTTCTTCAATGTTTCTCATTCTAACACTTTT
Source organism: Harmonia axyridis (assembly GCF_914767665.1). Classification (NCBI taxonomy): domain Eukaryota; kingdom Metazoa; phylum Arthropoda; class Insecta; order Coleoptera; family Coccinellidae; genus Harmonia; species Harmonia axyridis. The sequence goes on from NC_059503.1 coordinate 44,608,122, forward strand.
CATCGTATTGCACAGGGACGAAAGCTTGACACACGTGTCTAAGGAAACCAATTTGGTATAAGGGACTGTGCTTATTCCCTTCTTTTTGTTTAATGAACAATTATCAAAGTAAGCCATTCCACATTGTTGATTTTCTTAGACTCGGATGTCACGCAGGTAGCTATAATCTTCCACGTGGTAAGGTCAATTGCTGCTGTAACCACAAATGCACGACTGACTTCTGTTGTTGATTTCATTTGTTTGTTTTTTCCTTCTATGTTTCTCATTCTAACACTTTTTATCGTATTGCACAGGGACGAAAGCTTGACTTACGTGTCTAAGGAAGCCACATTGGTATGAGGGACTGTTCTTATTCCCTTTTTTCTTTATGATGAACAATTATCCAAGTAAGCCATTCCACATTGTTGATTTTCTTGGACTCGGATGTCACGTAGGTAGCTATAATCTCCCACGTGGTAAGGTCAATTGCTGCTGTAACCACAAATGCACGACTGACTTCTGTTGTTGATTTCATTCGTTTGTTATTTTATTCAATGTTTCTTATTCTAACACTTTTCATCGTATTGCACTGGGACGAAAGCTTGACACACGTGTCTATGAAAACCACATCGGTATAAGGGACTGTTCTTATTCCCTTCTTTCTGTATAATGATCAATTATCCAAGTAAGCCATTCCACATTGTTGATTTTCATGGACTCGGATGACACGCAGGTAGCTATAATCTCCCACGTGGTAAGGTCAGTTGCTGCTGTAACCACAAATGCTCGACTGACTTCTATTGTTGATTTCATTTGTTTGTTATTTCCTTCAATGTTTCTCATTCTAACTCTTTTCATCGTATTACACAGGGACGAAAGCTTGACTTACGTGTCTAAGGAAGCCACATTGGTATGAGGGACTGTTCTTGTTCCCTTTTTTCTTCTTGATGATCAATTATCCAAGTAAGCCATTCCACATTGTTGATTTTCTTGGACTAGGATGTCACGCAGGTAGCTATAATCTCCCACGTGGTAAGGTCAATTGCTGCTGTAACCACAAATGCTCGACTGACTTCTGTTGTTGATTTCATTCGTTTGTTATTTTCTTCAATGTTTCTCATTCTAACACTTTTCATCGTATTGCACAAGGACGAAAGCTTGACACACGTGTCCAAGGAAACCACTTTGGTATAAGGGAATGTTCTTATTCCCTTCTTTTTGTTTAATGAACAATTATCCAAGTAAGCCATTCCACATTGTTGATTTTCTTGGACTCGGATGTCACGCAGGTAGCTATAATCTCTCACGTGGTAAGGTCCATTGCTGCTGTAACCACGAATGCACGATTGACTTCTGTTGTTGATTTCATTTGTTTGTTATTTCCTTCTATGTTTCTCATTCTTACACTTTTCATCGTATTGCACAGGGACGAAAGCTTGACACACGTGTCTAAGGAAACCACTTTGGTATAAGGGACTGTTCTTATTCCCTTCTTTTTGTTTAATGAACAATTATCCAAGTAAGCCATTCCACATTGTTGATTTTCTTGGACTCGGATGTAACGCAGGTAGCTATAATCTCCCACGTGGTAAGGTCCATTGCTGCTGTAACTACGAATGCACGATTGACTTCTGTTGTTGATTTCATTTGTTTGTTATTTCCTTCTATGTTTCTCATTCTAACACTTTTCATCGTATTGCACAGGGACGAAAGCTTGACACACGCATCTAAGGAAACCACATTGGTATAAGGGACTGTTCTCATTCCCTTTTTTCATTTTGATGAACAATTATCCAAGTAAGCCATTCCACATTGTTGATTTTCTTGGACTCGGATGTCACGTAGGTAGCTATAATCTCCCACGTGGTGAGGTCAATTGCTGCTGTAACCACAAATGCTCGACTGACTTCTGTTGTTGATCTCATTCGTTTGTTATTTTCTTCAATGTTTCTCATTCTTACACTTTTCATCGTATTGCACAGGGACGAAAGCTTGACACACGTGTCTGAAGAAATCACATTGGTATAAGGGACTGTTCTCATTCCCTTCTTTTTGTTTAATTAACAATTATCCAAGTAAGCCATTCCACATTGTTTATTTTCTTGGACTCGGATGACACACGGGTAGCTATAATCTCCCACGTGGTAAGGTCATTTGCTGCTGTAACCACAATTGGAAGGCTGACTTCTGTTGTTGATTTCATTTGTTTGTTATTTCCATCAATGTTTCTCATTCTAACACTTCTCATCGTATTGCACAGGGACGAAAGCTTGACACACGTGTCTATGGAAACCACATTGGTATAAGGGACTGTTCTTATTCCCTTCTTTCTGTATAATGATCAATTATCCAAGTAAGCCATTCCACATTGTTGATTTTCATGGACTCGGATGACACGCAGGTAGCTATAATCTCCCACGTGGTAAGGTCAATTGCTGCTGTAACCACAAATGCACGACTGACTTCTGTTGTTGATTTCATTCGTTTGTTATTTTCTTCAATGTTTCTCATTCTAACACTTTTCATCGTATTGCACAGGGACGAAAGCTTGACAGACGTATCTCAGGAAACCAATTTGGTATAAGGGACTGTGCTTATTCCCTTCTTTTTGTTCAATGAACAATTATCTAAGTAAGCCATTCCACATTGTTGATTTTCTTAGACTCGGATGTCACGCAGGTAGCTATAATCTCCCACGTGGTAAGGTCAATTGCTGCTGTAACCACAAATGCACGACTGACTTCTGTTGTTGAGTTCATTTGTTTGTTATTTCCTTCAATGTTTTTCATTCTAACACTTCTCATCGTATTGCACAGGGACGAAAGCTTGACACACGTGTCTAAAGAAATCACATTGATATAAGGGTCTGTTCTTATTCCCTTCTTTTTGTTTAATTAACAATTATCCAAGTAAGCCATTCCACATTGTTCATTTTTTTGGACTCGGATGACACACGGGTAGCTATAATCTCCCACGTGGTAAGGTCATTTGCTGCTGTAACCACAATTGGACGGCTGACTTCTGTTGTTGATTTCATTTGTTTGTTATTTCCATCAATGTTTCTCATTCTAACACTTCTCATCGTATTGCACAGGGACGAAAGCTTGACACACGTGTCTATGGAAACCACATTGGTATAAGGGACTGTTCTTATTCCCTTCTTTCTGTATAATGATCAATTATCCAAGTAAGCCATTCCACATTGTTGATTTTCATGGACTCGGATGACACGCAGGTAGCTATAATCTCCCACGTGGTAAGGTCAATTGCTGTAACCACAAATGCACGACTGACTTCTGTTGTTGATTTCATTTGTTTGTTTTTTCCTTCTATGTTTCTCATTCTAACACTTTTTATCGTATTGCACAGGGACGAAAGCTTGACTTACGTGTCTAAGGAAGCCACATTGGTATGAGGGACTGTTCTTATTCCCTTTTTTCTTTTTGATGAACAATTATCCAAGTAAGCCATTCCACATTGTTGATTTTCTTGGACTCGGATGTCACGCAGGTAGCTATAATCTCCCACGTGGTAAGGTCAATTGCTGCTGTAACCACAAATGCACGACTGACTTCTGTTGTTGATTTCATTCCTTTGTTATTTTATTCAATGTTTCTCATTCTAACACTTTTCATCGTATTGCACAGGGACGAAAGCTTGACACACGTGTCTATGGAAACCACATCGGTATAAGGGACTGTTCTTATTCCATTCTTTCTGTATAATGATCAATTATCCAAGTAAGCCATTCCACATTGTTGATTTTCTTGGACTACGATGTCACGCAGGTAGCTATAATCTCCCACGTGTTAAGGTCAATTGCTGCTGTAACCACAAATGCACGATTGACTTCTGTTGTTGATTCCATTCGTTTGTTATTTTCTTCAATGTTTCTCATTCTAACACTTTTCATCGTATTGCACAGGGACGAAAGCTTGACAGACGTATCTCAGGAAACCAATTTGGTATAAGGGACTGTGCTTATTCCCTTCTTTTTGTTCAATGAACAATTATCTAAGTAAGCCATTCCACATTGTTGAATTTCTTAGACTCGGATGTCACGCAGGTAGCTATAATCTCCCACGTGGTAAGGTCAATTGCTGCTGTAACCACAAATGCACGACTGACTTCTGTTGTTGAGTTCATTGTTCATTCATGTTTTTCATTCTAACACTTCTCATCGTATTGCACAGGGACGAAAGCTTGACACACGTGTCTAAAGAAATCACATTGATATAAGGGTCTATTCTTATTCCCTTCTTTTTGTTTAATTAACAATTATCCAAGTAAGCCATTCCACATTGTTTATTTTCTTGGACTCGGATGACACACGGGTAGCTATAATCTCCCACGTGGTAAGGTCATTTGCTGCTGTAACCACAATTGGACGGCTGACTTCTGTTGTTGATTTCATTTGTTTGTTATTTCCATCAATGTTTCTCATTCTAACACTTCTCATCGTATTGCACAGGGACGAAAGCTTGACACACGTGTCTATGAAAACCACATTGGTATAAGGGACTGCTCTTATTCCCTTCTTTCTGTATAATGATCAATTATCCAAGTAAGCCATTCTACATTGTTGATTTTCATGGACTCGGATGACACGCAGGTAGCTATAATCTCCCACGTTGTAAGGTCAATTGCTGCTGTAACCACAAATGCACGACTGACTTCTGTTGTTGATTTCATTTGTTTGTTTTTTCCTTCTATGTTTCTCATTCTAACACTTTTTATCCGTATTGCACAGGGACGAAAGCTTGACACACGTGTCTAAGGAAGCCACATTGGTATGAGGGACTGTTCTTATTCCCTTTTTTCTTTTTGATGAACAATTATCCAAGTAAGCCATTGCACATTGTTGATTTTCTTGGACTCGGATATCACGCAGGTAGCTATAATCTCCCACGTGGTAAGGTCAATTGCTGCTGTAACCACAAATGCACGACTGACTTCTGTTGTTGATTTCATTCGTTTGTTATTTTATTCAATGTTTCTCATTCTAACACTTTTCATCGTATTGCACTGGGACGAAAGCTTGACACACGTGTCTATGAAAACCACATCGGTATAAGGGACTGTTCTTATTCCATTCTTTATGAATAATGATCAATTATCCAAGTAAGCCATTCCACATTGTTGATTTTTTTGGACTCGATGTCACGCAGGTATCTATAATCTCCAACGTGGTAAGGTCAATTGCTGCTGTAACCACAAATGCACGACTGACTTCTGTTGTTGATTTCATTTGTTTGTTATTTCCTTCAATGTTTCTTATTTTAATACTTCTCATCGTATTGCACAGGGACGAAAGCTTGACACACGTGTCTGAAGAAATCACATTGGTATAAGGGACTGTTCTCATTCCCTTCTTTTTGTTTAATTAACAATTATCCAAGTAAGCCATTCCACATTGTTGATTTTCTTAGACTCGGATGTCACGCAGGTAGCTATAATCTCCCACGTGGTAAGGTCAATTGCTGCTGTAACCACAAATGCACGACTGACTTCTGTTGTTGATTTCATTTGTTTGTTATTTCCTTCAATGTTTCTTATTTTAATACTTCTCATCGTATTGCACAGGGACGAAAGCTTGACACACGTGTCTGAAGAAATCACATTGGTATAAGGGACTGTTCTCATTCCCTTCTTTTTGTTTAATTAACAATTATCCAAGTAAGCCATTCCACATTGTTTATTTTCTTGGACTCGGATGACACACGGGTAGCTATAATCTCCCACGTGGTAAGGTCATTTGCTGCTGTAACCACAAATGCACGACTGACTTCTGTTGTTGATTTCATTCGTTTGTTATTTTATTCAATGTTTCTCATTCTAACACTTTTCATCGTATTGCACTGGGACGAAAGCTTGACACACGTGTCTATGAAAACCACATCGGTATAAGGGACTGTTCTTATTCCATTCTTTCTGTATCAATCTGTATCAATTATCCAAGTAAGCCATTCCACATTGTTGATTTTTTTGGACTCGGATGTCACGCAGGTATCTATAATCTCCAACGTGGTAAGGTCAATTGCTGCTGTAACCACAAATGCACGACTGACTTCTGTTGTTGATTTCATTTGTTTGTTATTTCCTTCAATGTTTCTCATTCTAACTCTTTTCATCGTATTACACTGGGACGAAAGCTTGACTTACGTGTCTAAGGAAGCCACATTGGTATGAGGGACTGTTCTTGTTCCCTTTTTTCTTCTTGATGAACAATTATCCAAGTAAGCCATTCCACATTGTTGATTTTCTTGGACTCGGATGTCACGCAGGTAGCTATAATCTCCCACGTGGTAAGGTCAATTGCTGCTGTAACCACAAATGCACGACTGACTTCTGTTGTTGATTTCATTCGTTTGTTATTTTATTCAATGTTTCTCATTCTAACACTTTTCATCGTATTGCACAGGGACGAAAGCTTGACACACGTGTCTAAGGAAACCACTTTGGTATAAGGGACTGTTCTTATTCCCTTCTTTTTGTTTAATGATCGATTATCCAAGTAAGCCATTCCACATTGTTGATTTTTTTGGACTCGGATGTCACGCAGGTATCTATAATCTCCAACGTGGTAAGGTCAATTGCTGCTGTAACCACGAATGCACGATTGACTTCTGTTGTTGATTTCATTTGTTTGTTATTTCCTTCTATGTTTCTCATTCTTACACTTTTCATCGTATTGCACAGGGACGAAAGCTTGACACACGTGTCTAAGGAAACCACTTTGGTATAAGGGACTGTTCTTATTCCCTTCTTTTTGTTTAATGAACAATTATCCAAGTAAGCCATTCCACATTGTTGATTTTCTTGGACTCGGATGTAACGCAGGTAGCTATAATCTCCCACGTGGTAAGGTCCATTGCTGCTGTAACCACGAATGCACGATTGACTTCTGTTGTTGATTTCATTTGTTTGTTATTTCCTTCTATGTTTCTCATTCTAACACTTTTCATCGTATTGCCAAGGGACGAAAGCTTGACACACGCGTCTAAGGAAACCACATTGGTATAAGGGATTGTTCTTTTTCCCTTTTTTCATTTTGATGAACAATTATCCAAGTAAGCCATTCCACATTGTTGATTTTCTTGGACTACGATGTCACGCAGGTAGCTATAATCTCCCACGTGTTAAGGTCAATTGCTGCTGTAACCACAAATGCACGACTGACTTCTGTTGTTGATTTCATTCGTTTGTTATTTTCTTCAATGTTTCTCATTCTAACACTTTTCATCGTATTGCACAGGGACGAAAGCTTGACACACGTGTCTAAGGAAACCAATTTGGTGTAAGGGACTGTGCTTATTCCCTTCTTTTTGTTTAATGAACAATTATCAAAGTAAGCCATTCCACATTGTTGATTTTCTTAGACTCGGATGTCACGCAGGTAGCTATAATCTTCCACGTGGTAAGGTCAATTGCTGCTGTAACCACAAATGCACGACTGACTTCTGTTGTTGATTTCATTTGTTTGTTTTTTCCTTCTATGTTTCTCATTCTAAAACTTTTTATCGTATTGCACAGGGACGAAAGCTTGACTTACGTGTCTAAGGAAGCCACATTGGTATGAGGGACTGTTCTTATTCCCTTTTTTCTTTTTGATGAACAATTATCCAAGTAAGCCATTCCACATTGTTGATTTTCTTGGACTCGGATGTCACGTAGGTAGCTATAATCTCCCACGTGGTAAGGTCAATTGCTGCTGTAACCACAAATGCACGACTGACTTCTGTTGTTGATTTCATTCGTTTGTTATTTTATTCAATGTTTCTTATTCTAACACTTTTCATCGTATTGCACTGGGACGAAAGCTTGACACACGTGTCTATGAAAACCACATCGGTATAAGGGACTGTTCTTATTCCCTTCTTTCTGTATAATGATCAATTATCCAAGTAAGCCATTCCACATTGTTGATTTTCATGGACTCGGATGACACGCAGGTAGCTATAATCTTCCACGTGGTAAGGTCAATTGCTGCTGTAACCACAAATGCACGACTGACTTCTGTTGTTGATTTCATTTGTTTGTTTTTTCCTTCTATGTTTCTCATTCTAACTCTTTTCATCGTATTACACAGGGACGAAAGCTTGACTTACGTGTCTAAGGAAGCCACATTGGTATGAGGGACTGTTCTTGTTCCCTTTTTTCTTCTTGATGAACAATTATCCAAGTAAGCCATTCCACATTGTTGATTTTCTTGGACTAGGATGTCACGCAGGTAGCTATAATCTCCCACGTGGTAAGGTCAATTGCTGCTGTAACCACAAATGCACGACTGACTTCTGTTGTTAATTTCATTTGTTTGTTATTTCATTCTATGTTTCTCATTCTTACACTTTTCATCATATTGCACAGGGACGAAAGCTTGACACACGTGTCTAAGGAAACCACAAGGGTTTGTTCTCATTCCCTATTTTCTTTTTGATGAACAATTATCCAAGTAAGCCATTCCACATTGTTGATTTTCTTGGACTAGGATGTCACGCAGGTAGCTATAATCTCCCACTTGGTGAGGTCAATTGCTGCTGTAACCACAAATGCTCGACTGACTTCTGTTGTTGATTTCATTAGTTTGTTATTTTCTTCAATGTTTCTCATTCTAACACTTTTCATCGTATTGCACAAGGACGAAAGCTTGACACACGTGTCCAAGGAAACCACTTTGGTATAAGGGAATGTTCTTATTCCCTTCTTTTTGTTTAATGAACAATTATCCAAGTAAGACATTCCACATTGTTGATTTTCTTGGACTCGGATGTCACGCAGGTAGCTATAATCTCTCACGTGGTAAGGTCCATTGCTGCTGTAACCACGAATGCACGATTGACTTCTGTTGTTGATTTCATTTGTTTGTTATTTCCTTCTATGTTTCTCATTCTAACACTTTTCATCGTATTGCACAGGGACGAAAGCTTGACACACGTGTCTAAGGAAACCACTTTGGTATAAGCGACTGTTCTTATTCCCTTCTTTTTGTTTAATGAACAATTATCCAAGTAAGCCATTCCACAATGTTGATTTTCTTGGACTCGGATGTCGCGCAGGTAGCTATAATCTCTCACGTGGTAAGGTCCATTGCTGCTGTAACCACGAATGCACGATTGACTTCTGTTGTTGATTTCATTTGTTTGTTATTTCCTTCTATGTTTCTCATTCTTACACTTTTCATCGTATTGCACAGGGACGAAAGCTTGACACACGTGTCTAAGGAAACCACTTTGGTATAAGGGACTGTTCTTATTCCCTTCTTTTTGTTTAATGAACAATTATCCAAGTAAGCCATTCCACATTGTTGATTTTCTTGGACTCGGATGTAACGCAGGTAGCTATAATCTCCCACGTGGTAAGGTCCATTGCTGCTGTAACTACGAATGCACGATTGACTTCTGTTGTTGATTTCATTTGTTTGTTATTTCCTTCTATGTTTCTCATTCTAACACTTTTCATCGTATTGCACAGGGACGAAAGCTTGACACACGCATCTAAGGAAACCACATTGGTATAAGGGACTGTTCTCATTGCCTTTTTTCATTTTGATGAACAATTATCCAAGTAAGCCATTCCACATTGTTGATTTTCTTGGACTCGGATGTCACGTAGGTAGCTATAATCTCCCACGTGGTGAGGTCAATTGCTGCTGTAACCACAAATGCTCGACTGACTTCTGTTGTTGATCTCATTCGTTTGTTATTTTCTTCAATGTTCCTCATTCTAACACTTTTCATCGTATTGCACATTGACGAAAGCTTGACACACGTGTCTAAGGAAACCAATTTGGTATAAGGGACTGTGCTTATTTTCTTCTTTTTGTTTAATGAACAATTATCAAAGTACTAACACTTTTCATCGTATTGCACAGGGACGAAAGCTTGACACACGTGTCCAAGGAAACCACTTTGGTATAAGGGAATGTTCTTATTCCCTTCTTTTTGTTTAATGAACAATTATCCAAGTAAGCCATTCCACATTGTTGATTTTCTTGGACTCGGATGTCACGCAGGTAGCTATAATCTCTCACGTGGTAAGGTCCATTGCTGCTGTAACCACGAATGCACGATTGACTTCTGTGGTTGATTTCATTTGTTTGTTATTTCCTTCTATGTTTCTCATTCTAACACTTTTCATCGTATTGCACAGGGACGAAAGCTTGACACACGTGTCTAAGGAAACCACTTTGGTATAAGCGACTGTTCTTATTCCCTTCTTTTTGTTTAATGAACAATTATCCAAGTAAGCCATTCCACATTGTTGATTTTCTTGGACTAGGATGTCACGCAGGTAGCTATAATCTCCCACGTGGTAAGGTCAATTGCTGCTGTAACCACAAATGCACGACTGACTTCTGTTGTTAATTTCATTTGTTTGTTATTCCATTCTATGTTTCTCATTCTTACACTTTTCATCATATTGCACAGGGACGAAAGCTTGACACACGTGTCTAAGGAAACCACAAGGGTTTGTTCTCATTCCCTTTTTTCTTTTTGATGAACAATTATCCAAGTAAGCCATTCCACATTGTTGATTTTCTTGGACTCGGATGTCACGCAGGTAGCTATAATCTCTCACGTGGTAAGGTCCATTGCTGCTGTAACCACGAATGAACGATTGACTTCTGTTGTTGATTTCATTTGTTTGTTATTTCCTTCTATGTTTCTCATTCTAACACTTTTCATCGTATAGCACAGGGACGAAAGCTTGACACACGTGTCTAAGGAAACCACTTTGGTATAAGCGACTGTTCTTATTCCCTTCTTTTTGTTTAATGAACAATTATCCAAGTAAGCCATTCCACATTGTTGATTTTCTTGGACTCGGATGTCACGCAGGTAGCTATAATCTCTCACGTGGTAAGGTCCATTGCTGCTGTGACCACGAATGCACGATTGACTTCTGTTGTTGATTTCATTTGTTTGTTATTTCCTTCTATGTTTCTCATTCTTACACTTTTCATCGTATTGCACAGGGACGAAAGCTTGACACACGTGTCTAAGGAAACCACTTTGGTATAAGGGACTGTTCTTATTCCCTTCTTTTTGTTTAATGAACAATTATCCAAGTAAGCCATTCCACATTGTTGATTTTCTTGGACTCGGATGTAACGCAGGTAGCTATAATCTCCCACGTGGTAAGGTCCATTGCTGCTGTAACCACGAATGCACGATTGACTTCTGTTGTTGATTTCATTTGTTTGTTATTTCCTTCTATGTTTCTCATTCTAACACTTTTCATCGTATTGCACAGGGACGAAAGCTTGACACACGCGTCTAAGGAAACCACATTGGTATAAGGGACTGTTCTTATTCCCTTTTTTCATTTTGATGAACAATTATCCAAGTAAGCCATTCCACATTGTTGATTTTCTTGGACTCGGATGTCACGTAGGTAGCTATAATCTCCCACGTGGTGAGGTCAATTGCTGCTGTAACCCCAAATGCTCGACTGACTTCTGTTGTTGATCTCATTCGTTTGTTATTTTCTTCAATGTTTCTCATTCTAACACTTTTCATCGTATTGCACAGGGACGAAAGCTTGACACACGTGTCTAAGGAAACCAATTTGGTATAAGGGACTGTGCTTATTCCCTTCTTTTTGTTTAATGAACAATTATCAAAGTAAGCCATTCCACATTGTTGATTTTCTTAGACTCGGATGTCACGCAGGTAGCTATAATCTCCCACGTGGTAAGGTTAATTGCTGCTGTAACCACAAATGCACGACTGACTTCTGTTGTTGATTTCATTTGTTTGTTATTTCCTTCAATGTTTCTTATTCTAACACTTCTCATCGTATTGCACAGGGACGAAAGCTTGACACACGTGTCTAAAGAAATCACATTGGTATAAGGGACTGTTCTCATTCCCTTCTTTTTGTTTAATTAACAATTATCCAAGTAAGCCATTCCACATTGTTTATTTTCTTGGACTCGGATGACACACGGGTAGCTATAATCTCCCACGTGGTAAGGTCATTTGCTGCTGTAACCACAATTGAAAGGCTGACTTCTGTTGTTGATTTCATTTGTTTGTTATTTCCATCAATGTTTCTCATTCTAACACTTCTCATCGTATTGCACAGGGACGAAAGCTTGACACACGTGTCTATGGAAACCACATTGGTATAAGGGACTGTTCTTATTCCCTTCTTTCTGTATAATGATCAATTATTCAAGTAAGCCATTCCACATTGTTGATTTTCATGGACTCGGATGACACGCAGGTAGCTATAATCTCCCACGTGGTAAGGTCAATTGCTGCTGTAACCACAAATGCACGACTGACTTCTGTTGTTGATTTCATTTGTTTGTTTTTTCCTTCTATGTTTCTCATTCTATTACTTTTTATCGTATTGCACAGGGACGAAAGCTTGACTTACGTGTCTAAGGAAGCCACATTGGTATGAGGGACTGTTCTTATTCCCTTTTTTCTTTTTGATGAACAATTATCCAAGTAAGCCATTCCACATTGTTGATTTTCTTGGACTCGGATGTCACGCAGGTAGCTATAATCTCCCACGTAGTAAGGTCAATTGCTGCTGTTACCACAAATGCACGACTGACTTCTGTTGTTGATTTCATTTCATATTCAGCTATAATCTCCCACGTGGTAAGGTCAATTGCTGCTGTAACCACAAATGCACGACTGACTTCTGTTGTTAATTTCATTTGTTTGTTATTTCCTTCTATGTTTCTCATTCTAACACTTTTCATCATATTGCACAGGAACGAAAGCTTGACACACGTGTCTAAGGAAACCACAAGGGTTTGTTCTCATTCCCTTTTTTCTTTTTGATGAACAATTATCCAAGTAAGCCATTCCACATTGTTGATTTTCTTGGACTCGGATGTCACGCAGGTAGCTATAATCTCCCACGTGGTGAGGTCAATTGCTGCTGTAACCACAAATGCTCGACTGACTTCTGTTGTTGATTTCATTCGTTTGTTATTTTCTTCAATGTTTCTCATTCTAACACTTTTCATCGTATTGCACAGGGACGAAAGCTTGATACACGTGTCCAAGGAAACCACTTTGGTATAAGGGAATGCTCTTATTCCCTTCTTTTTGTTTAATGAACAATTATCCAAGTAAGCCATTCCACATTGTTGAATTTCAAGGACTCGGATGTCACGCAGGTAGCTATAATCTCTCACGTGGTAAGGTCCATTGCTGCTGTAACCACGAATGCACGATTGACTTCTGTTGTTGATTTCATTTGTTTGTTATTTCCTTCTATGTTTCTCATTCTAACACTTTTCATCGTATTGCACAGGGACGAAAGCTTGACACACGTGTCTAAGGAAACCACTTTGGTATAAGCGACTGTTCTTATTCCCTTCTTTTTGTTTAATGAACAATTATCCAAGTAAGCCATTCCACATTGTTGATTTTCTTGGACTCGGATGTCACGCAGGTAGCTATAATCTCTCACGTGGTAAGGTCCATTGCTGCTGTAACCACGAATGCACGATTGACTTCTGTTGTTGATTTCATTTGCTTGTTATTTCCTTCTATGTCTCTCATTCTTACACTTTTCATCGTATTGCACAGGGACGAAAGCTTGAAACACGTGTCTAAGGAAACCACTTTGGTATAAGGGACTGTTCTTATTCCCTTCTTTTTGTTTAATGAACAATTATCCAAGTAAGCCATTCCACATTGTTGATTTTCTTGGACTCGGATGTCACGCAGGTAGCTATAATCTCTCACGTGGTAAGGTCCATTGCTGCTGTAACCACGAATGCACGATTGACTTCTGTTGTTGATTTCATTTGTTTGTTATTTCCTTCTATGTTTCTCATTCTAACACTTTTCATCCTATTGCACAGGGACGAAAGCTTGACACACGCGTCTAAGGAAACCACATTGGTATAAGGGACTGTTCTTATTCGCTTTTTTCATTTTGATGAACAATTATCCAAGTAAGCCATTCCACATTGTTGATTTTCTTGGACTACGATGTCACGCAGGTAGCTATAATCTCCCACGTGTTAAGGTCAATTGCTGCTGTAACCACAAATGCACAACTGACTTCTGTTGTTGATTTCATTCGTTTTTTATTTTCTTCAATGTTTCTCATTCTAACACTTTTCATCGTATTGCACAGGGACGAAAGCTTGACACACGTGTCTAAGGAAACCAATTTGGTATAAGGGACTGTGCTTATTCCCTTCTTTTTGTTTAATGAACAATTATCAAAGTAAGCCATTCCACATTGTTGATTTTCTTAGACTCGGATGTCACGCAGGTAGCTATAATCTCCCACGTGGTAAGGTCAATTGCTGCTGTAACCACAAATGCACGACTGACTTCTGTTGTTGATTTCATTTGTTTGTTTTTTCCTTCTATGTTTCTCATTCTAACACTTTTCATCGTATTGCACAGGGACGAAAGCTTGACACACGTGTCTATGAAAACCACATCGGTATAAGGGACTGTTGTTATTCCATTCTTTCTGTATAATGATCAATTATCCAAGTAAGCCATTCCACATTGTTGATTTTCTTGGACTCGGATGTCACGCAGGTATCTATAATCTCCCACGTGGTAAGGTCAATTGCTGCTGTAACCACAAATGCACGACTGACTTCTGTTGTTGATTTCATTTGTTTGTTATTTCCTTCAATGTTTTTCATTCTTACTCTTTTCATCGTATTACACAGGGACGAAAGCTTGACTTACGTGTCTAAGGAAGCCACATTGGTATGAGGGACTGTTCTTATTCCGTTTTTTCTTTTTGATGAGCAATTATCCAAGTAAGCCATTCCACATTGTTGATTTTCTTGGACTAGGATGTCACGCAGGTAGCTATAATCTCCCACGTGGTAAGATCAATTGCTGCTGTAACCACAAATGCACGACTGACTTCTGTTGTTGATTTCATTTGTTTGTTATTTCCTTCAATGTTTCTCATTCTAACACTTTTTATCGTATTGCACAGGGACGAAAGCTTGACACACGTGTCTAAAGAAATCACATTGGTATAAGGGTCTGTTCTTATTCCCTTCTTTTTGTTTAATTAACATTTATCCAAGTAAGCCATTCCACATTGTTTATTTTCTTGGACTCGGATGACACACGGGTAGCTATAATCTCCCACGTGGTAAGGTCAATTGCTGCTGTAACCACAAATGCACGACTGACTTCTGTTGTTGATTCCATTTGTTTGTTATTTCCTTCAATGTTTTTCATTCTAACACCTCTCATCGTATTGCACAGGGACGAAAGCTTGACACACGTGTCTAAAGAAATCACATTGGTATAAGGGTCTGTTCTTATTCCCTTCTTTTTGTTTAATTAACAATTATCCAAGTAAGCCATTCCACATTGTTTATTTTCTTGGACTCGGATTACACACGGGTAGCTATAATCTCCCACGTGGTAAGGTGATTTGCTGCTGTAACCACAATTGGACGGCTGACTTCTGTTGTTGATTTCATTTGTTTGTTATTTCCATCAATGTTTCTCATTCTAACACTTTTCATCATATTGCACAGGAACGAAAGCTTGACACACGTGTCTATGAAAACCACATTGGTATAAGGGACTGTTCTTATTCCATTCTTTCTGTATAATGATCAATTATCCAAGTAGGCCATTCCACATTGTTGATTTTCTTGGACTCGGATGTCACGCAGGTATCTATAATCTCCCACGTGGTAAGGTCAATTGCTGCTGTAACCACAAATGCACGACTGACTTCTGTTGTTGATTTCATTTGTTTGTTATTTCCTTCAATGTTTCTCATTCTAACTCTTTTCATCGTATTACACAGGGACGAAAGCTTGACTTACGTGTCTAAGGAAGCCACATTGGTATGAGGGACTGTTCTTATTCCCTTTTTTCTTTTTGATGAACAATTATCCAAGTAAGCCATTGCACATTGTTGATTTTCTTGGACTCGGATGTCACGCAGGTAGCTATAATCTCCCACGTGGTAAGGTCATTTGCTGCTGTAACCACAATTGGACGGCTGACTTCTGTTGTTGATTTCATTTGTTTGTTATTTCCATCAATGTTTCTCATTCTAACACTTCTCATCGTATTGCACAGGGACGAAAGCTTGACACACGTGTCTATGAAAACCACATTGGTATAAGGGACTGTTCTTATTCCATTCTTTCTGTATAATGATCAATTATCCAAGTACGCCATTCCACATTGTTGATTTTCTTGGACTCGGATGTCACGCAGGTATCTATAATCTCCCACGTGGTAAGGTCAATTGCTGCTGTAACCACAAATGCACGACTGACTTCTGTTGTTGATTTCATTTGTTTGTTTTTTCCTTCTATGTTTCTCATTCTAACACTTTTTATCGTATTGCACAGGGACGAAAGCTTGACTTACGTGTCTAAGGAAGCCGCATTGGTATGAGGGACTGTTCTTATTCCCTTTTTTCTTTTTGATGAACAATTATCCAAGTAAGCCATTGCACATTGTTGATTTTCTTGGACTCGGATGTCACGCAGGTAGCTATAATCTCCCACGTGGTAAGGTCAATTGCTGCTGTAACCACAAATGCACGACTGACTTCTGTTGTTGATTTCATTTGTTTGTTATTTCCTTCAATGTTTCTCATTCTAACACTTTTTATCGTATTGCACAGGGACGAAAGCTTGACACACGTGTCTAAAGAAATCACATTGGTATAAGGGTCTGTTCTTATTCCCTTCTTTTTGTTTAATTAACAATTATCCAAGTAAGCCATTCCACATTGTTTATTTTCTTGGACTCGGATGACACACGGGTAGCTATAATCTCCCACGTGGTAAGGTCAATTGCTGCTGTAACCACAAATGCACGACTGACTTCTGTTGTTGATTTCATTTGTTTGTTATTTCCTTCAATGTTTTTCATTCTAACACCTCTCATCGTATTGCACAGGGACGAAAGCTTGACACACGTGTCTAAAGAAATCACATTGGTATAAGGGTCTGTTCTTATTCCCTTCTTTTTGTTTAATTAACAATTATCCAAGTAAGCCATTCCACATTGTTTATTTTCTTGGACTCGGATTACACACGGGTAGCTATAATCTCCCACGTGGTAAGGTGATTTGCTGCTGTAACCACAATTGGACGGCTGACTTCTGTTGTTGATTTCATTTGTTTGTTATTTCCATCAATGTTTCTCATTCTAACACTTCTCATCGTATTGCACAGGGACGAAAGCTTGACACACGTGTCTATGAAAACCACATTGGTATAAGGGACTGTTCTTATTCCCTTCTTTCTGTATAATGATCAATTATCCAAGTAAGCCATTCTACATTGTTGATTTTCATGGACTCGGATGACACGCAGGTAGCTATAATCTCCCACGTGGTAAGGTCAATTGCTGCTGTAACCACAAATGCACGACTGACTTCTGTTGTTGATTTCATTTGTTTGTTTTTTCCTTCTATGTTTCTCATTCTAACACTTTTTATCGTATTGCACAGGGACGAAAGCTTGACTTACGTGTCTAAGGAAGCCACATTGGTATGAGGGACTGTTCTTATTCCCTTTTTTCTTTTTGATGAACAATTATCCAAGTAAGCCATTGCACATTGTTGATTTTCTTGGACTCGGATGTCACGCAGGTAGCTATAATCTCCCACGTGGTAAGGTCAATTGCTGCTGTAACCACAAATGCACGACTGACTTCTGTTGTTAATTTCATTTGTTTGTTATTTCCTTCTATGTTTCTCATTCTAACACTTTTCATCATATTGCACAGGAACGAAAGCTTGACACACGTGTCTATGAAAACCACATTGGTATAAGGGACTGTTCTTATTCCATTCTTTCTGTATAATGATCAATTATCCAAGTAGGCCATTCCACATTGTTGATTTTCTTGGACTCGGATGTCACGCAGGTATCTATAATCTCCCACGTGGTAAGGTCAATTGCTGCTGTAACCACAAATGCACGACTGACTTCTGTTGTTGATTTCATTTGTTTGTTATTTCCTTCAATGTTTCTCATTCTAACTCTTTTCATCGTATTACACAGGGACGAAAGCTTGACTTACGTGTCTAAGGAAGCCACATTGGTATGAGGGACTGTTCTTATTCCCTTTTTTCTTTTTGATGAACAATTATCCAAGTAAGCCATTGCACATTGTTGATTTTCTTGGACTCGGATGTCACGCAGGTAGCTATAATCTCCCACGTGGTAAGGTCATTTGCTGCTGTAACCACAATTGGACGGCTGACTTCTGTTGTTGATTTCATTTGTTTGTTATTTCCATCAATGTTTCTCATTCTAACACTTCTCATCGTATTGCACAGGGACGAAAGCTTGACACACGTGTCTATGAAAACCACATTGGTATAAGGGACTGTTCTTATTCCATTCTTTCTGTATAATGATCAATTATCCAAGTACGCCATTCCACATTGTTGATTTTCTTGGACTCGGATGTCACGCAGGTATCTATAATCTCCCACGTGGTAAGGTCAATTGCTGCTGTAACCACAAATGCACGACTGACTTCTGTTGTTGATTTCATTTGTTTGTTTTTTCCTTCTATGTTTCTCATTCTAACACTTTTTATCGTATTGCACAGGGACGAAAGCTTGACTTACGTGTCTAAGGAAGCCACATTGGTATGAGGGACTGTTCTTATTCCCTTTTTTCTTTTTGATGAACAATTATCCAAGTAAGCCATTGCACATTGTTGATTTTCTTGGACTCGGATGTCACGCAGGTAGCTATAATCTCCCACGTGGTAAGGTCAATTGCTGCTGTAACCACAAATGCACGACTGACTTCTGTTGTTAATTTCATTTGTTTGTTATTTCCTTCTATGTTTCTCATTCTAACACTTTTCATCATATTGCACAGGAACGAAAGCTTGACACACGTGTCTATGAAAACCACATTGGTATAAGGGACTGTTCTTATTCCATTCTTTCTGTATAATAATCAATTATCCAAGTAGGCCATTCCACATTGTTGATTTTCTTGGACTCGGATGTCACGCAGGTATCTATAATCTCCCACGTGGTAAGGTCAATTGCTGCTGTAACCACAAATGCACGACTGACTTCTGTTGTTGATTTCATTTGTTTGTTATTTCCTTCAATGTTTCTCATTCTAACTCTTTTCATCGTATTACACAGGGACGAAAGCTTGACTTACGTGTCTAAGGAAGCCACATTGGTATGAGGGACTGTTCTTATTCCCTTTTTTCTTTTTGATGAACAATTATCCAAGTAAGCCATTGCACATTGTTGATTTTCTTGGACTCGGATGTCACGCAGGTAGCTATAATCTCCCACGTGGTAAGGTCATTTGCTGCTGTAACCACAATTGGACGGCTGACTTCTGTTGTTGATTTCATTTGTTTGTTATTTCCATCAATGTTTCTCATTCTAACACTTCTCATCGTATTGCACAGGGACGAAAGCTTGACACACGTGTCTATGAAAACCACATTGGTATAAGGGACTGTTCTTATTCCATTCTTTCTGTATAATGATCAATTATCCAAGTAGGCCATTCCACATTGTTGATTTTCTTGGACTCGGATGTCACGCAGGTATCTATAATCTCCCACGTGGTAAGGTCAATTGCTGCTGTAACCACAAATGCACGACTGACTTCTGTTGTTGATTTCATTTGTTTGATTTTTCCTTCTATGTTTCTCATTCTAACACTTTTTATCGTATTGCACAGGGACGAAAGCTTGACTTACGTGTCTAAGGAAGCCACATTGGTATGAGGGACTGTTCTTATTCCCTTTTTTCTTTTTGATGAACAATTATCCAAGTAAGCCATTGCACATTGTTGATTTTCTTGGACTCGGATGTCACGCAGGTAGCTATAATCTCCCACGTGGTGAGGTCAATTGCTGCTGTAACCACAAATGCTCGACTGACTTCTGTTGTTGATTTCATTCGTTTGTTATTTTCTTCAATGTTTCTCATTCTAACACTTTTCATCGTATTGCACAGGGACGAAAGCTTGACACACGTGTCCAAGGAAACCACTTTGGTATAAGGGAATGTTCTTATTCCCTTCTTTTTGTTTAATGAACAATTATCCAAGTAAGCCATTCCACATTGTTGATTTTCAAGGACTCGGATGTCACGCAGGTAGCTATAATCTCTCACGTGGTAAGGTCCATTGCTGCTGTAACCACGAATGCTCGATTGACTTCTGTTGTTGATTTCATTTGTTTGTTATTTCCTTCTATGTTTCTCATTCTAACACTTTTCATCGTATTGCACAGGGACGAAAGCTTGAAACACGTGTCTAAGGAAACCACTTTGGTATAAGGGACTGTTCTTATTCCCTTCTTTTTGTCTAATGAACAATTATCCAAGTAAGCCATTCCACATGGTTGATTTTCTTGGACTCGGATGTCACGCAGGTAGCTATAATCTCTCACGTGGTAAGGTCCATTGCTGCTGTAACCACGAATGCACGATTGACTTCTGTTGTTGATTTCATTTGTTTGTTATTTCCTTCTATGTTTCTCATTCTAACACTTTTCATCCTATTGCACAGGGACGAAAGCTTGACACACGCGTCTAAGGAAACCACATTGGTATAAGGGACTGTTCTTATTCGCTTTTTTCATTTTGATGAACAATTATCCAAGTAAGCCATTCCACATTGTTGATTTTCTTGGACTACGATGTCACGCAGGTAGCTATAATCTCCCACGTGTTAAGGTCAATTGCTGCTGTAACCACAAATGCACGACTGACTTCTGTTGTTGATTTCATTCGTTTTTTATTTTCTTCAATGTTTCTCATTCTAACACTTTTCATCGTATTGCACAGGGACGAAAGCTTGACACACGTGTCTAAGGAAACCAATTTGGTATAAGGGACTGTGCTTATTCCCTTCTTTTTGTTTAATGAACAATTATCAAAGTAAGCCATTCCACATTGTTGATTTTCTTAGACTCGGATGTCACGCAGGTAGCTATAATCTCCCACGTGGTAAGGTCAATTGCTGCTGTAACCACAAATGCACGACTGATTTCTGTTGTTGATTTCATTTGTTTGTTATTTCCTTCAATGTTTCTCATTCTAACACTTCTCATCGTATTGCACAGGGACAAAAGCTTGACACACGTGTCTATGGAAACCACATTGGTATAAGGGACTGTTCTTATTCCCTTCTTTCTGTTTAATGATCAATTATCCAAGTAAGCCATTCCACATTGTTGATTTTCATGGACTCGGATGACACGCAGGTAGCTATAATCTCCCACGTGGTGAGGTCAATTGCTGCTGTAACCACAAATGCACGACTGACTTCTGTTGTTGATTTCATTTGTTTGTTATTTCCTTCAATGTTTCTCATTCTAACACTTCTCATCGTATTGCACAGGGACGAAAGCTTGACACACGTGTCTAAAGAAATCACATTGGTATAAGGGACTGTTCTCATTCCCTTCTTTTTGTTTAATTAACAATTATCCAAGTAAACCATTCCACATTGTTTATTTTCTTGGACTCGGATGACACACGGGTAGCTATAATCTCCCACGTGGTAAGGTCATTTGCTGCTGTAACCACAATTGGACGGCTGACTTCTGTTGTTGATTTCATTTGTTTGTTATTTCCATCAATGTTTCTCATTCTAACACTTCTCATCGTATTGCACAGGGACAAAAGCTTGACACACGTGTCTATGGAAACCACATTGGTATAAGGGACTGTTCTTATTCCCTTCTTTCTGTTTAATGATCAATTATCCAAGTAAGCCATTCCACATTGTTGATTTTCATGGACTCGGATGACACGCAGGTAGCTATAATCTCCCACGTGGTGAGGTCAATTGCTGCTGTAACCACAAATGCACGACTGACTTCTGTTGTTGATTTCATTTGTTTGTTTTTTCCTTCTATGTTTCTCATTCTAACACTTTTTATCGTATTGCACAGGGACGAAAGCTTGACTTACGTGTCTAAGGAAGCCACATTGGTATGAGGGACTGTTCTTATTCCCTTTTTTCTTTTTGATGAACAATTATCCAAGTAAGCCATTCCACATTGTTGATTTTCTTGGACTCGGATGTCACGCAGGTAGCTATAATCTCCCACGTGGTGATGTCAATTGCTGCTGTAACCACAAATGCTCGACTGACTTCTGTTGTTGATTTCATTCGTTTGTTATTTTCTTCAATGTTTCTCATTCTAACACTTTTCATCGTATTGCACAGGGACGAAAGCTTGACACACGTGTCTAAGGAAGCCACATTGGAATGAGGGACTGTCCTTATTCCCTTTTTTCTTTTTGATGAACAATTATCCAAGTTAGCCATTCCACATTGTTGATTTTTTCGGACTAGGATGTCACGCAGCTAGCTATAATCTCCCACGTGGAAAGGTCAATTGCTGCTGTAACCACAAATGCACGACTGACTTCTGTTGTTAATTTCATTTGTTTGTTATTTCCTTCTATGTTTCTCATTCTTACACTTTTCATCGTATTGCACAGGGACGAAAGCTTGACACACGTGTCTATGGAAACCACATTGGTATAAGGGACTGTCCTTACTTCATTCTTTCTGTATAATGATCAATTATCCAAGTAAGTCATTCCACATTGTTGATTTTCTTGGACTCGGATGTCACGCAGGTAGCTTTAATCACCCACGTGGTAAGGTCAATTGCTGCTGAAATCACAAATGCACGACTGACTTCTGTTGTTGATTTCATTTTTTTGTTATTTCCTTTAATGTTTCTCATTCTAACATTTCTCATCGTATTGCACAGGGACGAAAGCTTGACACACGTGTCTAAGGAAACCACTTTGGTATGAGGGACTGTTCTTATTCCCTTCTTTTTGTTCAATCAACAATTATCCAAGTAAGCCATTCCACATTGTTGATTTTCTTGGACTCGGATGTCACGCAGGTAGCTATAATCTCCCACGTGGTAAGGTCAATTGCTGCTGAAATCACAAATGCACGACTGACTTCTGTTGTTGATTTCATTTTTTTGTTATTTCCTTCTATGTTTCTCATTCTTACACTTTTCATCGTATTGCACAGGGACGAAAGCTTGACACACGTGTCTATGGAAACCACATTGGTATAAGGGACTGTCCTTACTTCATTCTTTCTGTATAATGATCAATTATCCAAGTAAGTCATTCCACATTGTTGATTTTCTTGGACTCGGATGTCACGCAGGTAGCTTTAATCACCCACGTGGTAAGGTCAATTGCTGCTGAAATCACAAATGCACGACTGACTTCTGTTGTTGATTTCATTTTTTTGTTATTTCCTTCAATGTTTCTCATTCTAACACTTTTCATCGTATTGCACAGGGACGAAAGCTTGACACACGTGTCTAAGGAAACCATTTTGGTATAAGGGACTGTTCTTATTCCCTTCTTTTTGTTTTTTTGTTTAAGGTAGCTATAATCTCCCACGTGGTAAGGTCAATTGCTGCTGTAACCACAAATGCACGACTGACTTCTGTTGTTGATTTCATTCGTTTGTTATTTTCTTCAATGTTTCTCATTCTAACACTTTTCATCGTATTGCACAGGGACGAAAGCTTGACACACGTGTCTAAGGAAACCATTTTGGTATAAGGGACTGTTCTTATTCCCTCCTTTTTGTTCAATCAACAATTATCCAAGTAAGCCATTCCACATTGTTGATTTTCTTGGACTCGGATGTCACGCAGGTAGCTATAATCTCCCACGTGGTAAGGTCAATTGCTGCTGTAACCACAAATGCACGACTGACTTCTGTTGTTGATTTCATTTGTTTGTTATTTCCTTCAATGTTTCTCATTCTAACACTTTTCATGGTATCGCACAGGGACGAAAGCTTGACACGCGTGTCTAAGGAAACCACTTTGGTATAAGGGACTGTTCTTATTCCCTTCTTTTTGTTTAATGAACAATTATCCAAGTAAGCCATTCCAAATTGTTGATTTTCCTGGACTTGGATGTCACGCAGGTAGCTATAATCTCCCACGTGGTAAGGTCAATTGCTGCTGTAACCACAAATGCACGACTGAATTCTGTTGTTGATTTCATTTGTTTGTTATTTCTTTCTATGTTTCTCATTCTAACACTTTTCATCGTATTGCACAGGGACGAAAGCTTGACAAACGTGTCTAAGGAAACCACTTTGGTATAAGGGACTGTTCTTATTCCATTCTTTTTGTTTAATGAACAATTATCCAAGTAAGCCATTCCACATTGTTGATTTTCTTGGACTCGGATGACACGCGGGTAGCTATAATCTCCCACGTGGTAAGGTCAATTGCTGCTGTAACCACAATTGGACGGCTGACTTCTGTTGTTGATTTCAATTGTTTGTTATTTCCTTCAATGTTTCTTATTCTAACACTTCTCATCGTATTGCACAGGGACGAAAGCTTGACACACGTGTCTATGGAAACCACATTGGTATAAGGGACTGTTCTTATTCCCTTCTTTCTGTATGATGATCAATTATCCAAGTAAGCCATTCCACATTGTTGATTTTCTTGGACTCGGATGACAAGCAGGTAGCTATAATCTCCCACGTGGTAAGGTCAATTGCTGCTGTAACCACAAATGCTCGACTGACTTCTGTTGTTGATTTCATTTGTTTGTTATTTCCTTCAATGTTTCTCATTCTAACACTTTTCATCGTATTGCACAGGGACGAAAGCTTGACACACGTGTCTAAGGAAACCATTTTGGTATAAGGGACTGTTCTTATTCCCTTCTTTTTGTTTGAGGTAGCTATAATCTCCCACGTGGTAAGGTCAATTGCTGCTGTAACCACAAATGCACGACTGACTTCTGTTGTTGATTTCATTCGTTTGTTATTTTCTTCAATGTTTCTCATTCTAACACTTTTCATCGTATTGCACAGGGACGAAAGCTTGACACACGTGTCTATGGAAACCATTTTGGTATAAGGGACTGTTCTTATTCCCTCCTTTTTGTTCAATCAACAATTATCCAAGTAAGCCATTCCACATTGTTGATTTTCTTGGACTCGGATGTCACGCAGGTAGCTATAATCTCCCACGTGGTAAGGTCAATTGCTGCTGTAACCACAAATGCACGACTGACTTCTGTTGTTGATTTCATTTGTTTGTTATTTCCTTCAATGTTTCTCATTCTAACACCTTTCATGGTATTGCACAGGGACGAAAGCTTGACACGCGTGTCTAAGGAAACCACTTTGGTATAAGGGACTGTTCTTATTCCCTTCTTTTTGTTTAATGAACAATTATCCAAGTAAGCCATTCCAAATTGTTGATTTTCCTGGACTTGGATGTCACGCAGGTAGCTATAATCTCCCACGTGGTAAGGTCAATTGCTGCTGTAACCACAAATGCACGACTGAATTCTGTTGTTGATTTCATTTGTTTGTTATTTCTTTCTATGTTTCTCATTCTAACACTTTTCATCGTATTGCACAGGGACGAAAGCTTGACAAACGTGTCTAAGGAAACCACTTTGGTATAAGGGACTGTTCTTATTCCATTCTTTTTGTTTAATGAACAATTATCCAAGTAAGCCATTCCACATTGTTGATTTTCTTGGACTCGGATGACACGCGGGTAGCTATAATCTCCCACGTGGTAAGGTCAATTGCTGCTGTAACCACAATTGGACGGCTGACTTCTGTTGTTGATTTCAATTGTTTGTTATTTCCTTCAATGTTTCTCATTCTAACACTTCTCATCGTATTGCACAGGGACGAAAGCTTGACACACGTGTCTATGGAAACCACATTGGTATAAGGGACTGTTCTTATTCCCTTCTTTCTGTATGATGATCAATTATCCAAGTAAGCCATTCCACATTGTTGATATTCTTGGACTCGGATGACAAGCAGGTAGCTATAATCTTTAACGTGGTAAGGTCAATTGCTGCTGTAACCACAAATGCACGACTGACTTCTGTTGTTGATTTCATTTCTTTGTTATTTCCTTCTGTTTCTCATTCTAACACTTTTCATCGTATTGCAGAGGGACGAGAGCTTGACACACGTGTCTAAGGAAACCACTTTTTTTTGTTTAATCAACAATTATCCAAGTAGGCCATTCCACATTGTTGATTTTCTTGGACTCGGATGTCACGCAGGTAGCTATATTCTCCCACGTGGTAAGGTCAATTGCTGCTGTAACCACAAATGCACGACTGACTTCTGTTGTTGATTTCATTTGTTTGTTTTTTCCTTCTATGTTTCTCATTCTTACACTTTTCATCGTATTGCACAGGGACGAAAGCTTGACACACGTGTCTATGGAAACCACATTGGTATAAGGGACTGTCCTTACTTCATTCTTTCTGTATAATGATCAATTATCCAAGTAAGTCATTCCACATTGTTGATTTTCTTGGACTCGGATGTCACGCAGGTAGCTTTAATCTCCCACGTGGTAAGGTCAATTGCTGCTGAAACCACAAATGCACGACTGACTGCTGTTGTTGATTTCATTTGTTTGTTATTTTCTTCAATGTTTCTCATTCTAACACTTTTCATCGTATTGCACAGGGACGAAAGCTTGACACACGTGTCTAAGGAAACCATTTTGGTATAAGGGACTGTTCTTATTCCCGCCTTTTTGTTTAATGAACAATTATCCAAGTGAGCCATTCCACATTGTTGATTTTCTTGGACTCGGATGTCACGCAGGTAGCTATAACCTCCCACGTGGTAAGGTCAATTGCTGCTGTAACCACAAATGCTCGACTGACTTCTGTTGTTGATTTCATTCGTTTGTTATTTTCTTCAATGTTTCTCATTCTAACACTTTTCATCGTATTGCACAGGGACGAAAGCTTGACACACGTGTCTAAGGAAACCATTTTGGTATAAGGGACTGTTCTTATTCCCGCCTTTTTGTTTAATGAACAATTATCCAAGTAAGCCATTCCACATTGTTGATTTTCTTGGACTCGGATGTCACGCAGATAGCTATAATCTCTCACGTGGTAAGGTCCATTGCTGCTGTAACCACGAATGCACGATTGACTTCTGTTGTTGATTTCATTTGTTTGTTATTTCCTTCTATGTTTCTCATTCTTACACTTTTCATCGTATTGCACAGGGACGAAAGCTTGAAACACGTGTCTAAGGAAGCCACATTGGTATGAGGGACTGTTCTTATTCCCTTTTTTCTTTTTGATGAACAATTATCCAAGTAAGCCATTCCACATTGTTGATTTTCTTGGACTCGGATGTCACGCAGGTAGCTATAATCTCCCACGTGGTAAGGTCCATTGCTGCTGTAACCACGAAAGCACGATTGACTTCTATTGTTGATTTCATTTGTTTGTTATTTCCTTCTATGTTTCTCATTCTAACACTTTTGATCGTATTGCACAGGGACGAAAGCTTGACACACGTGTCTAAGGAAACCACAAGGGTTTGTTCTCATTCCCTTTTTTTCTTTTTGATGAACAATTATCCAAGTAAGCCATTCCACATTGTTGATTTTCTTGGACTCGAATGTCACGCAGGTAGCTATAATCTTCCACGTGGTGAGGTCAATTGCTGCTGTAACCACAAATGCACGACTGACTTCTGTTGTTGATTTCATTTGTTTGTTATTTCCTTCAATGTTTCTCATTCTAACTCTTTTCATCGTATTACACAGGGACGAAAGCTTGACTTTCGTGTCTAAGGAAGCCACATTGGTATGAGGGACTGTTCTTATTCCCTTTTTTCTTTTTGATGAACAATTATCCAAGTAAGCCATTCCACATTGTTGATTTTCTTGGACTAGGATGTCACGCAGCTAGCTATAATCTCCCACGTGGTAAGGTCAATTGCTGCTGTAACCACAAATGCACGACTGACTTCTGTTGTTAATTTCATTTGTTTGTTATTTCCTTCTATGTTTCTCATTCTAACACTTTTCATCGTATTGCACAGGGACGAAAGCTTGACACACGTGTCTAAGGAAACCATTTTGGTATCAGGGACTGTTCTTATTCCCTCCTTTTTGTTTAATGAACAATTATCCAAGTAAGCCATTCCACATTGTTGATTTTCTTGGACTCGGATGTCACGCAGGTAGCTATAATCTCTCACGTGGTAAGGTCCATTGCTGCTGTAACCACGAATGCACGATTGACTTCTGTTGTTGATTTCATTTGTTTGTTATTTCCTTTTATGTTTCTCATTCTTACACTTTTCATCGTATTGAACAGAGACGAAAGCTTGAAACACGTGTCTAAGGAAACCACTTTGGTATAAGGGACTGTTCTTATTCCCTTCTTTTTGTTTAATGAACAATTATCCAAGTAAGCCATTCCACATTGTTGATTTTCTTGGACTCGGATGTCACGCAGGTAGCTATAATCTCCCACGTGGTAAGGTCAATTGCTGCTGTAACCACAAATGCACGACTGACTTCTGTTGTTGATTTCATTCGTTTGTTATTTTATTCAATGTTTCTCATTCTAACACTTCTCATCGTATTGCACAGGGACGAAAGCTTGACACACGTGTCTAAGGAAACCACTTTGGTATGAGGGACTGTTCTTATTCCCTTCTTTTTGTTCAATCAACAATTATCCAAGTAAGCCATTCCACATTGTTGATTTTCTTGGACTCGGATGTCACGCAGGTAGCTATAATCTCCCACGTGGTAAGGTCCATTGCTGGTGTAACCACGAATGCACGATTGACTTCTGTTGTTGATTTCATTTGTTTGTTATTTCCTTCTATGTTTCTCATTCTAACACTTTTCATCGTATTGCACAGGGACGAAAGCTTGACACACGTGTCTATGGAAACCACATCGGTATAAGGGACTGTTCTTATTCCATTCTTTCTGTATAATGATCAATTATCCAAGTAAGCTATTCCACATTGTTGATTTTCTTGGACTCGAATGTCACGCAGGTAGCTATAATCTCCCACGTGGTGAGGTCAATTGCTGCTGTAACCACAAATGCACGACTGACTTCTGTTGTTGATTTCATTTGTTTGTTATTTCCTTCAATGTTTCTCATTCTAACTCTTTTCATCGTATTACACAGGGACGAAAGCTTGACTTTCGTGTCTAAGGAAGCCACATTGGTATGAGGGACTGTTCTTATTCCCTTTTTTCTTTTTGATGAACAATTATCCAAGTAAGTCATTCCACATTGTTGATTTTCTTGGACTAGGATGTCACGCAGCTAGCTATAATCTCCCACGTGGTAAGGTCAATTGCTGCTGTAACCACAAATGCACGACTGACTTCTGTTGTTAATTTCATTTGTTTGTTATTTCCTTCTATGTTTCTCATTCTAACACTTTTCATCGTATTGCACAGGGACGAAAGCTTGACACAGGTGTCTAAGGAAACCACAAGGGTTTGTTCTCATTCCCTTTTTTCTTTTTGATGAACAATTATCCAAGTAAGCCATTCCACATTGTTGATTTTCTTGCACTCGGATGTCACGCAGGTAGCTATAATCTCCCACGTGGTAAGGTCAATTGCTGCTGTAACCACAAATGCTCGACTGACTTCTGTTGTTGATTTCATTTGTTTGTTATTTCCTTCAATGTTTCTCATTCTAACACTTTTCATCGTATTGCACAGGGACGAAAGCTTGACACACGTGTCTAAGGAAACCATTTTGGTATAAGGGACTGTTCTTATTCCCTTCTTTTTGTTTAAGGTAGCTATAATCTCCCACGTGGTAAGGTCAATTGCTGCTGTAACCACAAATGAACGACTGACTTCTGTTGTTGATTTCATTCGTTTGTTATTTTCTTCAATGTTTCTCATTCTAACACTTTTCATCGTATTGCACAGGGACGAAAGCTTGACACACGTGTCTAAGGAAACCATTTTGGTATAAGGGACTGTTCTTATTCCCTCCTTTTTGTTCAATCAACAATTATCCAAGTAAGCCATTCCACATTGTTGATTTTCTTGGACTCGGATGTCACGCAGGTAGCTATAATCTCCCACGTGGTAAGGTCAATTGCTGCTGTAACCACAAATGCACGACTGACTTCTGTTGTTGATTTCATTTGTTTGTTATTTCCTTCAATGTTTCTCATTCTAACACTTTTCATGGTATTGCACAGGGACGAAAGCTTGACACGCGTGTCTAAGGAAACCACTTTGGTATAAGGGACTGTTCTTATTCCCTTCTTTTTGTTTAATGAACAATTATCCAAGTAAGCCATTCCAAATTGTTGATTTTCCTGGACTTGGATGTCACGCAGGTAGCTATAATCTCCCACGTGGTAAGGTCAATTGCTGCTGTAACCACAAATGCACGACTGAATTCTGTTGTTGATTTCATTTGTTTGTTATTTCTTTCTATGTTTCTCATTCTAACACTTTTCATCGTATTGCACAGGGACGAAAGCTTGACACACGTGTCTATGGAAACCACATCGGTATAAGGGACTGTTCTTATTCCATTCTTTTTGTTTAATGAACAATTATCCAAGTAAGCCATTCCACATTGTTGATTTTCTTGGACTCGGATGACACGCGGGTAGCTATAATCTCCCACGTGGTAAGGTCAATTGCTGCTGTAACCACAATTGGACGGCTGACTTCTGTTGTTGATTTCAATTGTTTGTTATTTCCTTCAATGTTTCTCATTCTAACACTTCTCATCGTATTGCACAGGGACGAAAGCTTGACACACGTGTCTATGGAAACCACATTGGTATAAGGGACTGTTCTTATTCCCTTCTTTCTGTATGATGATCAATTATCCAAGTAAGCCATTCCACATTGTTGATTTTCTTGGACTCGGATGACAAGCAGGTAGCTATAATCTTTAACGTGGTAAGGTCAATTGCTGCTGTAACCACAAATGCACGACTGACTTCTGTTGTTGATTTCATTTCTTTGTTATTTCCTTCTATGTTTCTCATTCTAACACTTTTCATCGTATTGCAGAGGGACGAGAGCTTGACACACGTGTCTAAGGAAACCACTTTTTTTTGTTTAATCAACAATTATCCAAGTAGGCCATTCCACATTGTTGATTTTCTTGGACTCGGATGTCACGCAGGTAGCTATATTCTCCCACGTGGTAAGGTCAATTGCTGCTGTAACCACAAATGCACGACTGACTTCTGTTGTTGATTTCATTTGTTTGTTTTTTCCTTCTATGTTTCTCATTCTTACACTTTTCATCGTATTGCACAGGGACGAAAGCTTGACACACGTGTCTATGGAAACCACATTGGTATAAGGGACTGTCCTTACTTCATTCTTTCTGTATAATGATCAATTATCCAAGTAAGTCATTCCACATTGTTGATTTTCTTGGACTCGGATGTCACGCAGGTAGCTTTAATCTCCCACGTGGTAAGGTCAATTGCTGCTGAAACCACAAATGCACGACTGACTTCTGTTGTTGATTTCATTTGTTTGTTATTTCCTCCAATGTTTCTCATTCTAACACTTTTCATCGTATTGCACAGGGACGAAAGCTTGACACACGTGTCTAAGGAAACCACTTTGGTATGAGGGACTGTTCTTATTCCCTTCTTTTTGTTCAATCAACAATTATCCAAGTGAGCCATTCCACATTGTTGATTTTCTTGGACTCGGATGTCACGCAGGTAGCTATAACCTCCCACGTGGTAAGGTCAATTGCTGCTGTAACCACAAATGCTCGACTGACTTCTGTTGTTGATTTCATTCGTTTGTTATTTTCTTCAATGTTTCTCATTCTAACACTTTTCATCGTATTGCACAGGGACGAAAGCTTGACACACGTGTCTAAGGAAACCATTTTGGTATAAGGGACTGTTCTTATTCCCTCCTTTTTGTTTAATGAACAATTATCCAAGTAAGCCATTCCACATTGTTGATTTTCTTGGACTCGGATGTCACGCAGGTAGCTATAATCTCTCACGTGGTAAGGTCCATTGCTGCTGTAACCACGAATGCACGATTGACTTCTGTTGTTGATTTCATTTGTTTGTTATTTCCTTCTATGTTTCTCATTCTTACACTTTTCATCGTATTGCACAGGGACGAAAGCTTGAAACACGTGTCTAAGGAAACCACTTTGGTATAAGGGACTGTTCTTATTCCCTTCTTTTTGTTTAATGAACAATTATCCAAGTAAGCCATTCCACATTGTTGATTTTCTTGGACTCGGATGTCACGCAGGTAGCTATAATCTCCCACGTGGTAAGGTCAATTGCTGCTGTAACCACAAATGCACGACTGACTTCTGTTGTTGATTTCATTCGTTTGTTATTTTATTCAATGTTTCTCATTCTAACACTTCTCATCGTATTGCACAGGGACGAAAGCTTGACACACGTGTCTAAGGAAACCACTTTGGTATAAGGGACTGTTCTTATTCCCTTCTTTTTGTTTAAGGTAGCTATAATCTCCCACGTGGTAAGGTCAATTGCTGCTGTAACCACAAATGCACGACTGACTTCTGTTGTTGATTTCATTCGTTTGTTATTTTCTTCAATGTTTCTCATTCTAACACTTTTCATCATATTGCACAAGGACGAAAGCTTGACACACGTGTCTATGGAAACCACATCGGTATAAGGGACTGTTCTTATTCCATTCTTTCTGTATAATGATCAATTATCCAAGTAAGCCATTCCACATTGTTGATTTTCTTGGACTCGGATGTCACGCAGGTAGCTATAATCTCCCACGTGGTATGGTCAATTGCTGCTGTAACCACAAATGCACGACTGACTTCTGTTGTTGATTTCATTTGTTTGTTATTTCCTTCAATGTTTCTCATTCTAACACTTTTCATCGTATTACACAGGGACGAAAGCTTGACTTACGTGTCTAAGGAAGCCACATTGGAATGAGGGACTGTTCTCATTCCCTTCTTTTTGTTTAATGAACAATTATCCAAGTAAGTCATTCCACATTGTTGATTTTCTTGGACTCGGATGTCACGCAGGTAGCTATAATCTCCCACGTGGTAAGGTCCATTGCTGCTGTAACCACGAATGCACGATTGACTTCTATTGTTGATTTCATTTGTTTGTTATTTCCTTCTATGTTTCTCATTCTAACACTTTTGATCGTATTGCACAGGGACGAAAGCTTGACACACGTGTCTAAGGAAACCACAAGGGTTTGTTCTCATTCCCTTTTTTTCTTTTTGATGAACAATTATCCAAGTAAGCCATTCCACATTGTTGATTTTCTTGGACTCGGATGTCACGCAGGTAGCTATAATCTCCCACGTGGTAAGGTCCATTGCTGCTGTAACCACGAATGCACGATTGACTTCTGTTGTTGATTTCATTTGTTTGTTATTTCCTTCTATGTTTCTCATTCTTACACTTTTCATCGTATTGCACAGGGACGAAAGCTTGACAAACGTGTCTATGGAAACCACATCGTTATACCTATAAGGGACTGTTCTTATTCCATTCTTTCTGTATAATGATCAATTATCCAAGTAAGCTATTCCACATTGTTGATTTTCTTGGACTCGAATGTCACGCAGGTAGCTATAATCTTCCACGTGGTGAGGTCAATTGCTGCTGTAACCACAAATGCACGACTGACTTCTGTTGTTGATTTCATTTGTTTGTTATTTCCTTCAATGTTTCTCATTCTAACTCTTTTCATCGTATTACACAGGGACGAAAGCTTGACTTTCGTGTCTAAGGAAGCCACATTGGTATGAGGGACTGTTCTTATTCCCTTTTTTCTTTTTGATGAACAATTATCCAAGTAAGCCATTCCACATTGTTGATTTTCTTGGACTCGGATGTCACGCAGGTAGCTATAATCTCCCACGTGGTAAGGTCCATTGCTGCTGTAACCACGAATGCACGATTGACTTCTGTTGTTGATTTCATTTGTTTGTTATTTCCTTCTATGTTTCTCATTCTTACACTTTTCATCGTATTGCACAGGGACGAAAGCTTGACAAACGTGTCTATGGAAAGCACATCGTTATACCTATAAGGGACTGTTCTTATTCCATTCTTTCTGTATAATGATCAATTATCCAAGTAAGCTATTCCACATTGTTGATTTTCTTGGACTCGAATGTCACGCAGGTAGCTATAATCTTCCACGTGGTGAGGTCAATTGCTGCTGTAACCACAAATGCACGACTGACTTCTGTTGTTGATTTCATTTGTTTGTTATTTCCTTCAATGTTTCTCATTCTAACTCTTTTCATCGTATTACACAGGGACGAAAGCTTGACTTTCGTGTCTAAGGAAGCCACATTGGTATGAGGGACTGTTCTTATTCCCTTTTTTCTTTTTGATGAACAATTATCCAAGTAAGCCATTCCACATTGTTGATTTTCTTGGACTAGGATGTCACGCAGCTAGCTATAATCTCCCACGTGGTAAGGTCAATTGCTGCTGTAACCACAAATGCACGACTGACTTCTGTTGTTAATTTCATTTGTTTGTTATTTCCTTCTATGTTTCTCATTCTAACACTTTTCATCGTATTGCACAGGGACGAAAGCTTGACACACGTGTCTAAGGAAACCACAAGGGTTTGTTCTCATTCCCTTTTTTCTTTTTGATGAACAATTATCCAAGTAAGCCATTCCACATTGTTGATTTTCTTGGACTCGGATGTCACGCAGGTAGCTATAACCTCCCACGTGGTAAGGTCAATTGCTGCTGTAACCACAAATGCTCGACTGACTTCTGTTGTTGATTTCATTCGTTTGTTATTTTCTTCAATGTTTCTCATTCTAACACTTTTCATCGTATTGCACAGGGACGAAAGCTTGACACACGTGTCTAAGGAAACCATTTTGGTATAAGGGACTGTTCTTATTCCCTCCTTTTTGTTTAATGAACAATTATCCAAGTAAGCCATTCCACATTGTTGATTTTCTTGGACTCGGATGTCACGCAGGTAGCTATAATCTCTCACGTGGTAAGGTCCATTGCTGCTGTAACCACGAATGCACGATTGACTTCTGTTGTTGATTTCATTTGTTTGTTATTTCCTTTTATGTTTCTCATTCTTACACTTTTCATCGTATTGCACAGGGACGAAAGCTTGAAACACGTGTCTAAGGAAACCACTTTGGTATAAGGGACTGTTCTTATTCCCTTCTTTTTGTTTAATGAACAATTATCCAAGTAAGCCATTCCACATTGTTGATTTTCTTGGACTCGGATGTCACGCAGGTAGCTATAATCTCCCACGTGGTAAGGTCAATTGCTGCTGTAACCACAAATGCACGACTGACTTCTGTTGTTGATTTCATTCGTTTGTTATTTTATTCAATGTTTCTCATTCTAACACTTCTCATCGTATTGCACAGGGACGAAAGCTTGACACACGTGTCTAAGGAAACCACTTTGGTATGAGGGACTGTTCTTATTCCCTTCTTTTTGTTCAATCAACAATTATCCAAGTAAGCCATTCCACATTGTTGATTTTCTTGGACTCGGATGTCACGCAGGTAGCTATAATCTCCCACGTGGTAAGGTCCATTGCTGGTGTAACCACGAATGCACGATTGACTTCTGTTGTTGATTTCATTTGTTTGTTATTTCCTTCTATGTTTCTCATTCTAACACTTTTCATCGTATTGCACAGGGACGAAAGCTTGACACACGTGTCTATGGAAACCACATCGGTATAAGGGACTGTTCTTATTCCATTCTTTCTGTATAATGATCAATTATCCAAGTAAGCTATTCCACATTGTTGATTTTCTTGGACTCGAATGTCACGCAGGTAGCTATAATCTCCCACGTGGTGAGGTCAATTGCTGCTGTAACCACAAATGCACGACTGACTTCTGTTGTTGATTTCATTTGTTTGTTATTTCCTTCAATGTTTCTCATTCTAACTCTTTTCATCGTATTACACAGGGACGAAAGCTTGACTTTCGTGTCTAAGGAAGCCACATTGGTATGAGGGACTGTTCTTATTCCCTTTTTTCTTTTTGATGAACAATTATCCAAGTAAGCCATTCCACATTGTTGATTTTCTTGGACTAGGATGTCACGCAGCTAGCTATAATCTCCCACGTGGTAAGGTCAATTGCTGCTGTAACCACAAATGCACGACTGACTTCTGTTGTTAATTTCATTTGTTTGTTATTTCCTTCTATGTTTCTCATTCTAACACTTTTCATCGTATTGCACAGGGACGAAAGCTTGACACACGTGTCTAAGGAAACCACAAGGGTTTGTTCTCATTCCCTTTTTTCTTTTTGATGAACAATTATCCAAGTAAGCCATTCCACATTGTTGATTTTCTTGGACTCGGATGTCACGCAGGTAGCTATAATCTCCCACGTGGTAAGGTCAATTGCTGCTGTAACCACAAATGCTCGACTGACTTCTGTTGTTGATTTCATTTGTTTGTTATTTCCTTCAATGTTTCTCATTCTAACACTTTTCATCGTATTGCACAGGGACGAAAGCTTGACACACGTGTCTAAGGAAACCATTTTGGTATAAGGGACTGTTCTTATTCCCTTCTTTTTGTTTAAGGTAGCTATAATCTCCCACGTGGTAAGGTCAATTGCTGCTGTAACCACAAATGCACGACTGACTTCTGTTGTTGATTTCATTCGTTTGTTATTTTCTTCAATGTTTCTCATTCTAACACTTTTCATCGTATTGCACAGGGACGAAAGCTTGACACACGTGTCTAAGGAAACCATTTTGGTATAAGGGACTGTTCTTATTCCCTCCTTTTTGTTCAATCAACAATTATCCAAGTAAGCCATTCCACATTGTTGATTTTCTTGGACTCGGATGTCACGCAGGTAGCTATAATCCCCCACGTGGTAAGGTCAATTGCTGCTGTAACCACAAATGCACGACTGACTTCTGTTGTTGATTTCATTTGTTTGTTATTTCCTTCAATGTTTCTCATTCTAACACTTCTCATGGTATTGCACAGGGACGAAAGCTTGACACGCGTGTCTAAGGAAACCACTTTGGTATAAGGGACTGTTCTTATTCCCTTCTTTTTGTTTAATGAACAATTATCCAAGTAAGCCATTCCAAATTGTTGATTTTCCTGGACTTGGATGTCACGCAGGTAGCTATAATCTCCCACGTGGTAAGGTCAATTGCTGCTGTAACCACAAATGCACGACTGAATTCTGTTGTTGATTTCATTTGTTTGTTATTTCTTTCTATGTTTCTCATTCTAACACTTTTCATCGTATTGCACAAGGACGAAAGCTTGACAAACGTGTCTAAGGAAACCACTTTGGTATAAGGGACTGTTCTTATTCCATTCTTTTTGTTTAATGAACAATTATCCAAGTAAGTCATTCCACATTATTGATTTTCTTGGACTCGGATGACACGCGGGTAGCTATAATCTCCCACGTGGTAAGGTCAATTGCTGCTGTAACCACAATTGGACGGCTGACTTCTGTTGTTGATTTCAATTGTTTGTTATTTCCTTCAATGTTTCTCATTCTAACACTTCTCATCGTATTGCACAGGGACGAAAGCTTGACACACGTGTCTATGGAAACCACATTGGTATAAGGGACTGTTCTTATTCCCTTCTTTCTGAATGATGATCAATTATCCAAGTAAGCCATTCCACATTGTTGATTTTCTTGGACTCGGATGACAAGCAGGTAGCTATAATCTTTAACGTGGTAAGGTCAATTGCTGCTGTAACCACAAATGCACGACTGACTTCTGTTGTTGATTTCATTTCTTTGTTATTTCCTTCTATGTTTCTCATTCTAACACTTTTCATCGCATTGCAGAGGGACGAGAGCTTGACACACGTGTCTAAGGAAAACACTTTTTTTTGTTTAATCAACAATTATCCAAGTAGGCCATTCCACATTGTTGATTTTCTTGGACTCGGATGTCACGCAGGTAGCTATAATCTCCCACGTGGTAAGGTCAATTGCTGCTGTAACCACAAATGCACGACTGACTTCTAATGTTGATTTCATTCGTTTGTTATTTTCTTCAATGTTTCTCATTCTAACACTTTTCATCGTATTGCACAGGGACGAAAGCTTGACACGCGTGTCTAAGGAAACCACTTTGGTATAAGGGACTGTTCTTATTCCCTTCTTTTTGTTTAATGAACAATTATACAAGTAAGCCATTCCACATTGTTGATTTTCTTGGACTCGGATGTCACGCAGCTAGCTATAATCTCCCACGTGGTAAGGTCAATTGCTGCTGTAACCACAAATGCACGACTGACTTCTGTTGTTAATTTCATTTGTTTGTTATTTCCTTCTATGTTTCTCATTCTAACACTTTTCATCGTATTGCACAGGGACGAAAGCTTGACACACGTGTCTAAGGAAACCATTTTGGTATAAGGGACTGTTCTTATTCCCTTCTTTTTGTTTAAGGTAGCTATAATCTCCCACGTGGTAAGGTCAATTGCTGCTGTAACCACAAATGCACGACTGACTTCTGTTGTTGATTTCATTCGTTTGTTATTTTCTTCAATGTTTCTCATTCTAACACTTTTCATCGTATTGCACAGGGACGAAAGCTTGACAAACGTGTCTAAGGAAACCACTTTGGTATAAGGGACTGTTCTTATTCCATTCTTTTTGTTTAATGAACAATTATCCAAGTAAGCCATTCCACATTATTGATTTTCTTGGACTCGGATGACACGCGGGTAGCTATAATCTCCCACGTGGTAAGGTCAATTGCTGCTGTAACCACAATTGGACGGCTGACTTCTGTTGTTGATTTCAATTGTTTGTTATTTCCTTCAATGTTTCTCATTCTAACACTTCTCATCGTATTGCACAGGGACGAAAGCTTGACACACGTGTCTATGGAAACCACATTGGTATAAGGGACTGTTCTTATTCCCTTCTTTCTGTATGATGATCAATTATCCAAGTAAGCCATTCCACATTGTTGATTTTCTTGGACTCGGATGACAAGCAGGTAGCTATAATCTTTAACGTGGTAAGGTCAATTGCTGCTGTAACCACAAATGCACGACTGACTTCTGTTGTTGATTTCTTTTCTTTGTTATTTCCTTCTATGTTTCTCATTCTAACACTTTTCATCGTATTGCAGAGGGACGAGAGCTTGACACACGTGTCTAAGGAAAACACTTTTTTTTGTTTAATCAACAATTATCCAAGTAGGCCATTCCACATTGTTGATTTTCTTGGACTCGGATGTCACGCAGGTAGCTATAATCTCCCACGTGGTAAGGTCAATTGCTGCTGTAACCACAAATGCACGACTGACTTCTAATGTTGATTTCATTCGTTTGTTATTTTCTTCAATGTTTCTCATTCTAACACTTTTCATCGTATTGCACAGGGACGAAAGCTTGACACGCGTGTCTAAGGAAACCACTTTGGTATAAGGGACTGTTCTTATTCCCTTCTTTTTGTTTAATGAACAATTATACAAGTAAGCCATTCCACATTGTTGATTTTCTTGGACTCGGATGTCACGCAGCTAGCTATAATCTCCCACGTGGTAAGGTCAATTGCTGCTGTAACCACAAATGCACGACTGACTTCTGTTGTTAATTTCATTTGTTTGTTATTTCCTTCTATGTTTCTCATTCTAACACTTTTCATAGTATTGCACAGGGACGAAAGCTTGACACACGTGTCTAAGGAAACCATTTTGGTATAAGGG
Organism: Harmonia axyridis; assembly: GCF_914767665.1. NCBI lineage: Eukaryota > Metazoa > Arthropoda > Insecta > Coleoptera > Coccinellidae > Harmonia > Harmonia axyridis. The sequence continues at coordinate 44,647,612 of NC_059503.1, forward strand.
ACTGTTCTTATTCCCTTCTTTTTGTTTAAGGTAGCTATAATCTCCCACGTGGTAAGGTCAATTGCTGCTGTAACCACAAATGCACGACTGACTTCTGTTGTTGATTTCATTCGTTTTTTATTTTCTTCAATGTTTCTCATTCTAACACTTTTCATCGTATTGCACAAGGACGAAAGCTTGACACACGTGTCTATGGAAACCACATCGGTATAAGGGACTGTTCTTATTCTATTCTTTCTGTATAATGATCAATTATCCAAGTAAGCCATTCCACATTGTTGATTTTCTTGGACTCGGATGTCACGCAGGTAGCTATAATCTCCCACGTGGTATGGTCAATTGCTGCTGTAACCACAAATGCACGACTGACTTCTGTTGTTGATTTCATTTGTTTGTTATTTCCTTCAATGTTTCTCATTCTAACACTTTTCATCGTATTACACAGGGACGAAAGCTTGACTTACGTGTCTAAGGAAGCCACATTGGAATGAGGGACTGTTCTCATTCCCTTCTTTTTGTTTAATGAACAATTATCCAAGTAAGCCATTCCACATTGTTGATTTTCTTGGACTCGGATGTCACGCAGGTAGCTATAATCTCCCACGTGGTAAGGTCCATTGCTGCTGTAACCACGAATGCACGATTGACTTCTATTGTTGATTTCATTTGTTTGTTATTTCCTTCTATGTTTCTCATTCTAACACTTTTGATCGTATTGCACAGGGACGAAAGCTTGACACACGTGTCTAAGGAAACCACAAGGGTTTGTTCTCATTCCCTTTTTTTCTTTTTGATGAACAATTATCCAAGTAAGCCATTCCACATTGTTGATTTTCTTGGACTCGGATGTCACGTAGGTAGCTATAATCTCCCACGTGGTAAGGTCCATTGCTGCTGTAACCACGAATGCACGATTGACTTCTGTTGTTGATTTCATTTGTTTGTTATTTCCTTCTATGTTTCTCATTCTTACACTTTTCATCGTATTGCACAGGGACGAAAGCTTGACACACGTGTCTATGGAAACCACATCGTTATACCTATAAGGGACTGTTCTTATTCCATTCTTTCTGTATAATGATCAATTATCCAAGTAAGCTATTCCACATTGTTGATTTTCTTGGACTCGAATGTCACATCTTCCACGTGGTGAGGTCAATTGCTGCTGTAACCACAAATGCACGACTGACTTCTGTTGTTGATTTCATTTGTTTGTTATTTCCTTCAATGTTTCTCATTCTAACTCTTTTCATCGTATTACACAGGGACGAAAGCTTGACTTTCGTGTCTAAGGAAGCCACATTGGTATGAGGGACTGTTCTTATTCCCTTTTTTCTTTTTGATGAACAATTATCCAAGTAAGCCATTCCACATTGTTGATTTTCTTGGACTAGGATGTCACGCAGCTAGCTATAATCTCCCACGTGGTAAGGTCAATTGCTGCTGTAACCACAAATGCACGACTGACTTCTGTTGTTGATTTCATTTGTTTGTTATTTCCTTCAATGTTTCTCATTCTAACTCTTTTCATCGTATTACACAGGGACGAAAGCTTGACTTTCGTGTCTAAGGAAGCCACATTGGTATGAGGGACTGTTCTTATTCCCTTTTTTCTTTTTGATGAACAATTATCCAAGTAAGCCATTCCACATTGTTGATTTTCTTGGACTAGGATGTCACGCAGCTAGCTATAATCTCCCACGTGGTAAGGTCAATTGCTGCTGTAACCACAAATGCTCGACTGACTTCTGTTGTTAATTTCATTTGTTTGTTATTTCCTTCTATGTTTCTCATTCTAACACTTTTCATCGTATTGCACAGGGACGAAAGCTTGACACACGTGTCTTAGGAAACCACAAGGGTTTGTTCTCATTCCCTTTTTTCTTTTTGATGAACAATTATCCAAGTAAGCCATTCCACATTGTTGATTTTCTTGGACTCGGATGTCACGCAGGTAGCTATAACCTCCCACGTGGTAAGGTCAATTGCTGCTGTAACCACAAATGCTCGACTGACTTCTGTTGTTGATTTCATTCGTTTGTTATTTTCTTCAATGTTTCTCATTCTAACACTTTTCATCGTATTGCACAGGGACGAAAGCTTGACACACGTGTCTAAGGAAACCATTTTGGTATAAGGGACTGTTCTTATTCCCTCCTTTTTGTTTAATGAACAATTATCCAAGTAAGCCATTCCACATTGTTGATTTTCTTGGACTCGGATGTCACGCAGGTAGCTATAATCTCTCACGTGGTAAGGTCCATTGCTGCTGTAACCACGAATGCACGATTGACTTCTGTTGTTGATTTCATTTGTTTGTTATTTCCTTTTATGTTTCTCATTCTTACACTTTTCATCGTATTGCACAGGGACGAAAGCTTGAAACACGTGTCTAAGGAAACCACTTTGGTATAAGGGACTGTTCTTATTCCCTTCTTTTTGTTTAATGAACAATTATCCAAGTAAGCCATTCCACATTGTTGATTTTCTTGGACTCGGATGTCACGCAGGTAGCTATAATCTCCCACGTGGTAAGGTCAATTGCTGCAGTAACCACGAATGCACGATTGACTTCTGTTGTTGATTTCATTTGTTTGTTATTTCCTTTTATGTTTCTCATTCTTACACTTTTCATCGTATTGCACAGGGACGAAAGCTTGAAACACGTGTCTAAGGAAACCACTTTGGTATAAGGGACTGTTCTTATTCCCTTCTTTTTGTTTAATGAACAATTATCCAAGTAAGCCATTCCACATTGTTGATTTTCTTGGACTCGGATGTCACGCAGGTAGCTATAATCTCCCACGTGGTAAGGTCAATTGCTGCTGTAACCACAAATGCACGATTGACTTCTGTTGTTGATTTCATTTGTTTGTTATTTCCTTTTATGTTTCTCATTCTAACACTTCTCATCGTATTGCACAGGGACGAAAGCTTGACACACGTGTCTAAGGAAACCACTTTGGTATGAGGGACTGTTCTTGTTCCCTTCTTTTTGTTCAATCAACAATTATCCAAGTAAGCCATTCCACATTGTTGATTTTCTTGGACTCGGATGTCACGCAGGTAGCTATAATCTCCCACGTGGTAAGGTCCATTGCTGGTGTAACCACGAATGCACGATTGACTTCTGTTGTTGATTTCATTTGTTTGTTATTTCCTTCTATGTTTCTCATTCTAACACTTTTCATCGTATTGCACAGGGACGAAAGCTTGACACACGTGTCTATGGAAACCACATCGGTATAAGGGACTGTTCTTATTCCATTCTTTCTGTATAATCAATTATCCAAGTAAGCTATTCCACATTGTTGATTTTCTTGGACTCGAATGTCACGCAGGTAGCTATAATCTCCCACGTGGTGAGGTCAATTGCTGCTGTAACCACAAATGCACGACTGACTTCTGTTGTTGATTTCATTTGTTTGTTATTTCCTTCAATGTTTCTCATTCTAACTCTTTTCATCGTATTACACAGGGACGAAAGCTTGACTTTCGTGTCTAAGGAAGCCACATTGGTATGAGGGACTGTTCTTATTCCCTTTTTTCTTTTTGATGAACAATTATCCAAGTAAGCCATTCCACATTGTTGATTTTCTTGGACTCGGATGTCACGCAGGTAGCTATAATCTCCCACGTGGTAAGGTCAATTGCTGATGTAACCACAAATGCACGACTGACTTCTGTTGTTGATTTCATTCGTTTGTTATTTTATTCAATGTTTCTCATTCTAACACTTCTCATCGTATTGCACTGGAACGAAAGCTTGACACACGTGTCTATGAAAACCACATCGGTATAAGGGACTGTTCTTATTCCATTCTTTCTGTATAATGATCAATTATCCAAGTAGGCCATTCCACATTGTTGATTTTCTTGGACTCGGATGTCACGCAGGTATCTATAATCTCCCACGTGGTAAGGTCAATTGCTGCTGTAACCACAAATGCACGACTGACTTCTGTTGTTGATTTCATTTGTTTGTTATTTCCTTCAATGTTTCTCATTCTAACTCTTTTCATCGTATTACACAGGGACGAAAGCTTGACTTACGTGTCTAAGGAAGCCACATTGGTATGAGGGACTGTTCTTGTTCCCTTTTTTCTTCTTGATGAACAATTATCCAAGTAAGCCATTCCACATTGTTGATTTTCTTGGACTAGGATGTCACGCAGGTAGCTATAATCTCCCACGTGGTAAGGTCAATTGCTGCTGTAACCACAAATGCACGACTGACTTCTGTTGTTAATTTCATTTGTTTGTTATTTCCTTCTATGTTTCTCATTCTAACACTTTTCATCATATTGCACAGGAACGAAAGCTTGACACACGTGTCTAAGGAAACCACAAGGGTTTGTTCTCATTCCCTTTTTTCTTTTTGATGAACAATTATCCAAGTAAGCCATTCCACATTGTTGATTTTCTTGGACTCGGATGTCACGCAGGTAGCTATAATCTCCCACGTGGTGAGGTCAATTGCTGCTGTAACCACAAATGCTCGACTGACTTCTGTTGTTGATTTCATTCGTTTGTTATTTTCTTCAATGTTTCTCATTCTAACACTTTTCATCGTATTGCACAGAGACGAAAGCTTGACACACGCGTCTAAGGAAACCACATTGGTATAAGGGACTGTTCTTATTCGCTTTTTTCATTTTGATGAACAATTATCCAAGTAAGCCATTCCACATTGTTGATTTTCTTGGACTACGATGTCACGCAGGTAGCTATAATCTCCCACGTGTTAAGGTCAATTGCTGCTGTAACCACAAATGCACGACTGACTTCTGTTGTTGATTTCATTCGTTTGTTATTTTCTTCAATGTTTCTCATTCTAACACTTTTCATCGTATTGCACAGGGACGAAAGCTTGACACACTTGTCTAAGGAAACCAATTTGGTATAAGGGACTGTGCTTATTCCCTTCTTTTTATTTAATGAACAATTATCAAAGTAAGCCATTCCACATTGTTGATTTTCTTAGACTACGATGTCACGCAGGTAGCTATAATCTCCCACGTGTTAAGGTCAATTGCTGCTGTAACCACAAATGCACGACTGACTTCTGTTGTTGATTTCATTCGTTTGTTATTTTCTTCAATGTTTCTCATTCTAACACTTTTCATCGTATTGCACAGGGACGAAAGATTGACACACTTATCTAAGGAAACCAATTTGGTATAAGGGACTGTGCTTATTCCCTTCTTTTTGTCTAATTAACAATTATCCAAGTAAGCCATTCCACATTGTTTATTTTCTTGGACTCGGATGACACACGGGTAGCTATAATCTTCCACGTGGTAAGGTCATTTGCTGCTGTAACCACAATTGGACGGCTGACTTCTGTTGTTGATTTCATTTGTTTGTTATTTCCATCAATGTTTCTCATTCTAACACTTCTCATCGTATTGCACAGGGACGATAGCTTGACACACGTGTCTATGAAAACCACATTGGTATATGGGACTGTTCTTATTCCCTTCTTTCTGTATAATATAATATATATATAATATATAATTATCCAAGTAAGCCATTCTACATTGTTGATTTTCATGGTCTCGGATGACACGCAGGTAGCTATAATCTCCCACGTGGTAAGGTCAATTGCTGCTGTAACCACAAATGCACGACTGACTTCTGTTGTTGATTTCATTTGTTTGTTTTTTCCTTCTATGTTTCTCATTCTAATACTTTTTATCGTATTGCACAGGGACGAAAGCTTGACTTACGTGTCTAAGGAAGCCACATTGGTATGAGGGACTGTTCTTATTCCCCTTTTTCTTTTTGATGAACAATTATCCAAGTAAGCCATTGCACATTGTTGATTTTCTTGGACTCGGATGTCACGCAGGTAGCTATAATCTCCCACGTGGTAAGGTCAATTGCTGCTGTAACCACAAATGCACGACTGACTTCTGTTATTGATTTCATTCGTTTGTTATTTTATTCAATGTTTCTCATTCTAACACTCTTCATCGTATTGCACTGGGACGAAAGCTTGACACACGTGTCTATGAAAACCACATCGGTATAAGGGACTGTTCTTATTCCATTCTTTCTGTATAATGATCAATTATCCAAGTAAGCCATTCCACATTGTTGATTTTCTTGGACTCGGATGTCACGCAGGTATCTATAATCTCCCACGTGGTAAGGTCAATTGCTGCTGTAACCACAAATGCACGACTGACTTCTGTTGTTGATTTCATTTGTTTGTTATTTCCTTCAATGTTTCTCATTCTAACTCTTTTCATCGTATTACACAGGGACGAAAGCTTGACTTACGTGTCTAAGGAAGCCACATTGGTATGAGGGACTGTTCTTGTTCCCTTTTTTCTTCTTGATGAACAATTATCCAAGTAAGCCATTCCACATTGTTGATTTTCTTGGACTAGGATGTCACGCAGGTAGCTATAATCTCCCACGTGGTAAGGTCAATTGCTGCTGTAACCACAAATGCACGACTGACTTCTGTTGTTAATTTCATTTGTTTGTTATTTCCTTCTATGTTTCTCATTCTAACACTTTTCATCATATTGCACAGGGACGAAAGCTTGACACACGTGTCTAAGGAAACCACAAGGGTTTGTTCTCATTCCCTTTTTTTTTTTTTGATGAACAATTATCCAAGTAAGCCATTCCACATTGTTGATTTTCTTGGACTCGGATGTCACGCAGGTAGCTATAATCTCCCACGTGGTGAGGTCAATTGCTGCTGTAACCACAAATGCTCGACTGACTTCTGTTGTTGATTTCATTCGTTTGTTATTTTCTTTAATGTTTCTCATTCTTACACTTTTCATCGTATTGCACAGGGACGAAAGCTTGACACACGTGTCTAAGGAAACCACTTTGGTATAAGGGACTGTTCTTATTCCCTTCTTTTTGTTTAATGAACAATTATCCAAGTAAGCCATTCCACATTGTTGATTTTCTTGGACTTGGATGTAACGCAGGTAGCTATAATCTCCCACGTGGTAAGGTCCATTGCTGCTGTAACCACGAATGCACGATTGACTTCTGTTGTTGATTTCATTTGTTTGTTATTTCCTTCTATGTTTCTCATTCTAACACTTTTCATCGTATTGCACAGGGACGAAAGCTTGACACACGCGTCTAAGGAAACCACATTGGTATAAGGGACTGTTCTTATTCGCTTTTTTCATTTTGATGAACAATTATCCAAGTAAGCCATTCCACATTGTTGATTTTCTTGGACTTCGATGTCACGCAGGTAGCTATAATCTCCCACGTGTTAAGGTCAATTGCTGCTGTAACCACAAATGCACGACTGACTTCTGTTGTTGATTTCATTCGTTTGTTATTTTCTTCAATATTTCTCATTCTAACACTTTTCATCGTATTGCACAGGAACGAAAGCTTGACACACGTGTCTAAGGAAACAAATTGGGTATAAGGGACTGTGCTTATTCCCTTCTTTTTGTTTAATGAACAATTATCAAAGTAAGCCATTCCACATTGTTGATTTTCTTAGACTCGGATGTCACGCAGGTAGCTATAATCTCCCACGTGGTAAGGTCAATTGCTTCTGTAACCACAAATGCACGACTGACTTCTGTTGTTGAGTCCATTTGTTTGTTATTTCCTTCAATGTTTTTCATTCTAACACCTCTCATCGTATTGCACAGGGACGAAAGCTTGACACACGTGTCTAAAGAAATCACATTGGTATAAGGGTCTGTTCTTATTCCCTTCTTTTTGTTTAATTAACAATTATCCAAGTAAGCCATTCCACATTGTTTATTTTCTTGGACTCGGATGACACACGGGTAGCTATAATCTCCCACGTGGTAAGGTCATTTGCTGCTGTAACCACAATTGGACGGCTGACTTCTGTTGTTGATTTCATTTGTTTGTTATTTCCATCAATGTTTCTCATTCTAACACTTCTCATCGTATTGCACAGGGACGAAAGCTTGACACACGTGTCTATGAAAACCACATTGGTATAAGGGACTGTTCTTATTCCCTTCTTTCTGTATAATGATCAATTATCCAAGTAAGCCATTCTACATTGTTGATTTTCATGGACTCGGATGACACGCAGGTAGCTATAATCTCCCACGTGGTAAGGTCAATTGCTGCTGTAACCACAAATGCACGACTGACTTCTGTTGTTGATTTCATTTGTTTGTTTTTTCCTTCTATGTTTCTCATTCTAACACTTTTTATCGTATTGCACAGGGACGAAAGCTCGACTTACGTGTCTAAGGAAGCCACATTGGTATGAGGGACTGTTCTTATTCCCGTTTTTCTTTTTGATGAACAATTATCCAAGTAAGCCATTGCACATTGTTGATTTTCTTGGACTCGGATGTCACGCAGGTAGCTATAATCTCCCACGTGGTAAGGTCAATTGCTGCTGTAACCACAAATGCACGACTGACTTCTGTTGTTGATTTCATTCGTTTGTTATTTTATTAAATGTTTCTCATTCTAACACTTTTCATCGTATTGCACTGGAACGAAAGCTTGACACACGTGTCTATGAAAACCACATCGGTATAAGGGACTGTTCTTATTCCATTCTTTCTGTATAATGATCAATTATCCAAGTAGGCCATTCCACATTGTTGATTTTCTTGGACTCGGATGTCACGCAGGTATCTATAATCTTCCACGTGGTAAGGTCAATTGCTGCTGTAACCACAAATGCACGACTGACTTCTGTTGTTGATTTCATTTGTTTGTTATTTCCTTGAATGTTTCCCATTCTAACTCTTTTCATCGTATTACACAGGGACGAAAGCTTGACTTACGTGTCTAAGGAAGCCACATTGGTATGAGGGACTGTTCTTGTTCCCTTTTTTCTTCTTGATGAACAATTATCCAAGTAAGCCATTCCACATTGTTGATTTTCTTGGACTAGGATGTCACGCAGGTAGCTATAATCTCCCACGTGGTAAGGTCAATTGCTGCTGTAACCACAAATGCACGACTGACTTCTGTTGTTAATTTCATTTGTTTGTTATTTCCTTCTATGTTTCTCATTCTAACACTTTTCATCATATTGCACAGGAACGAAAGCTTGACACACGTGTCTAAGGAAACCACAAGGGTTTGTTCTCATTCCCTTTTTTCTTTTTGATGAACAATTATCCAAGTAAGCCATTCCACATTGTTGATTTTCTTGGACTCGGATGTCACGCAGGTAGCTATAATCTCTCACGTGGTAAGGTCCATTGCTGCTGTAACCACAAATGCACGACTGACTTCTGTTGTTGATTTCATTTGTTTGTTTTTTCCTTCTATGTTTCTCATTCTAACACTTTTTATCGTATTGCACAGGGACGAAAGCTCGACTTACGTGTCTAAGGAAGCCACATTGGTATGAGGGACTGTTCTTATTCCCTTTTTTCTTTTTGATGAACAATTATCCAAGTAAGCCATTGCACATTGTTGATTTTCTTGGACTCGGATGTCACGCAGGTAGCTATAATCTCCCACGTGGTAAGGTCAATTGCTGCTGTAACCACAAATGCACGACTGACTTCTGTTGTTGATTTCATTCGTTTGTTATTTTATTCAATGTTTCTCATTCTAACACTTTTCATCGTATTGCACTGGAACGAAAGCTTGACACACGTGTCTATGAAAACCACATCGGTATAAGGGACTGTTCTTATTCCATTCTTTCTGTATAATGATCAATTATCCAAGTAGGCCATTCCACATTGTTGATTTTCTTGGACTCGGATGTCACGCAGGTATCTATAATCTTCCACGTGGTAAGGTCAATTGCTGCTGTAACCACAAATGCACGACTGACTTCTGTTGTTGATTTCATTTGTTTGTTATTTCCTTCAATGTTTCCCATTCTAACTCTTTTCATCGTATTACACAGGGACGAAAGCTTGACTTACGTGTCTAAGGAAGCCACATTGGTATGAGGGACTGTTCTTGTTCCCTTTTTTCTTCTTGATGAACAATTATCCAAGTAAGCCATTCCACATTGTTGATTTTCTTGGACTAGGATGTCACGCAGGTAGCTATAATCTCCCACGTGGTAAGGTCAATTGCTGCTGTAACCACAAATGCACGACTGACTTCTGTTGTTAATTTCATTTGTTTGTTATTTCCTTCTATGTTTCTCATTCTAACACTTTTCATCATATTGCACAGGAACGAAAGCTTGACACACGTGTCTAAGGAAACCACTTTGGTATAAGCGACTGTTCTTATTCCCTTCTTTTTGTTTAATGAACAATTATCCAAGTAAGCCATTCCACATTGTTGATTTTCTTGGACTCGGATGTCACGCAGGTAGCTATAATCTCTCACGTGGTAAGGTCCATTGCTGCTGTAACCACGAATGCACGATTGACTTCTGTTGTTGATTTCATTTGTTTGTTATTTCCTTCTATGTTTCTCATTCTTACACTTTTCATCGTATTGCACAGGGACGAAAGCTTGAAACACGTGTCTAAGGAAACCACTTTCGTATAAGGGACTGTTCTTATTCCCTTCTTTTTGTTTAATGAACAATTATCCAAGTAAGCCATTCCACATTGTTGATTTTCTTGGACTCGGATGTCACGCAGGTAGCTATAATCTCTCACGTGGTAAGGTCCATTGCTGCTGTAACCACGAATGCACGATTGACTTCTGTTGTTGATTTCATTTGTTTGTTATTTCCTTCTATGTTTCTCATTCTAACACTTTTCATCCTATTGCACAGGGACGAAAGCTTGACACACGCGTCTAAGGAAACCACATTGGTATAAGGGACTGTTCTTATTCGCTTTTTTCATTTTGATGAACAATTATCCAAGTAAGCCATTCCACATTGTTGATTTTCTTGGACTACGATGTCACGCAGGTAGCTATAATCTCCCACGTGTTAAGGTCAATTGCTGCTGTAACCACAAATGCACGGCTGACTTCTGTTGTTGATTTCATTCGTTTTTTATTTTCTTCAATGTTTCTCATTCTAACACTTTTCATCGTATTGCACAGGGACGAAAGCTTGACACAAGTGTCTAAGGAAACCAATTTGGTATAAGGGACTGTGCTTATTCCCTTCTTTTTGTTTAATGAACAATTATCAAAGTAAGCCATTCCACATTGTTGATTTTCTTAGACTCGGATGTCACGCAGGTAGCTATAATCTCCCACGTGGTAAGGTCAATTGCTGCTGTAACCACAAATGCACGACTGACTTCTGTTTTTGATTTCATTTGTTTGTTATTTCCTTCAATGTTTCTCATTCTATTACTTCTCATCGTATTGCACAGGGACGAAAGCTTGACACACGTGTCTAAAGAAATCACATTGGTATAAGGGACTGTTCTCATTCCCTTCTTTTTGTTTTATTAACAATTATCCAAGTAAGCCATTCCACATCGTTTATTTTCTTGGACTCGGATGACACACGGGTAGCTATAATCTCCCACGTGGTGAGGTCATTTGCTGCTGTAACCACAATTGGACGGCTGACTTCTGTTGTTGATTTCATTTGTTTGTTATTTCCATCAATGTTTCTCATTCTAACACTTCTCATCGTATTGCACAGGGACAAAAGCTTGACACACGTGTCTATGGAAACCACATTGGTATAAGGGACTGTTCTTATTCCCTTCTTTCTGTTTAATGATCAATTATCCAAGTAAGCCATTCCACATTGTTGATTTTCATGGACTCGGATGACACGCAGGTAGCTATAATCTCCCACGTGGTGAGGTCAATTGCTGCTGTAACCACAAATGCACGACTGACTTCTGTTGTTGATTTCATTTGTTTGTTTTTTCCTTCTATGTTTCTCATTCTAACACTTTTTATCATATTGCACAGGGACGAAAGCTTGACTTACGTGTCTAAGGAAGCCACATTGGTATGAGGGACTGTTCTTATTCCCTTTTTTCTTTTTGATGAACAATTATCCAAGTAAGCCATTCCACATTGTTGATTTTCTTGGACTCGGATGTCACGCAGGTAGCTATAATCTCCCACGTGGTGAGGTCAATTGCTGCTGTAACCACAAATGCTCGACTGACTTCTGTTGTTGATTTCATTCGTTTGTTATTTTCTTCAATGTTTCTCATTCTAACACTCTTCATCGTATTGCACAGGGACGAAAGCTTGACACACGTGTCTAAGGAAACCACTTTGGTATAAGGGAATGTTCTTATTCCCTTCTTTTTGTTTAAAGAACAATTATCCAAGTAAGCCAATCCACATTGTTGATTTTCTTGGACTCGGATGTCACGCAGGTAGCTATAATCTCCCACGTGGTGAGGACAATTGCTGCTGTAACCACAAATGCACGACTGACTTCTGTTGTTGATTTCATTTGTTTGTTTTTTCCTTCTATGTTTCTCATTCTAACACTTTTTATCGTATTGCACAGGGACGAAAGCTTGACTTACGTGTTTAAGGAAGCCACATTGGTATGAGGGACTGTTCTTATAACCTTTTTTCTTTTTGATGAACAATTATCCAAGTAAGCCATTCCACATTGTTGATTCTCTTGGACTCGGATGTCACGCAGGTAGCTATAATCTCCCACGTGGTAAGGTCAATTGCTGCTGTAACCACAAATGCACGACTGACTTCTGTTGTTAATTTCATTTGTTTGTTATTTCCTTCTATGTTTCTCATTCTAACACTTTTCATCATATTGCACAGGAACGAAAGCTTGACACACGTGTCTAAGGAAACCACAAGGGTTTGTTCTCATTCCCTTTTTTCTTTTTGATGAACAATTATCCAAGTAAGCCATTCCACATTGTTGATTTTCTTGGACTCGGATGTCACGCAGGTAGCTATAATCTCCCACGTGGTAAGGTCAATTGCTGCTGTAACCACAAATGCTCGACTGACTTCTGTTGTTGATTTCATTCGTTTGTTATTTTATTCAATGTTTCTCATTCTAACACTTTTCATCGTATTGCACTGGAACGAAAGCTTGACACACGTGTCTATGAAAACCACATCGGTATAAGGGACTGTTCTTATTCCATTCTTTCTGTATAATGATCAATTATCCAAGTAGGCCATTCCACATTGTTGATTTTCTTGGACTCGGATGTCACGCAGGTATCTATAATCTCCCACGTGGTAAGGTCAATTGCTGCTGTAACCACAAATGCACGACTGACTTCTGTTGTTAATTTCATTTGTTTGTTATTTCCTTCTATGTTTCTCATTCTAACACTTTTCATCATATTGCACAGGAACGAAAGCTTGACACACGTGTCTAAGGAAACCACAAGGGTTTGTTCTCATTCCCTTTTTTCTTTTTGATGAACAATTATCCAAGTAAGCCATTCCACATTGTTGATTTTCTTGGACTCGGATGTCACGCAGGTAGCTATAATCTCCCACGTGGTAAGGTCAATTGCTGCTGTAACCACAAATGCACGACTGACTTCTGTTGTTAATTTCATTTGTTTGTTATTTCCTTCTATGTTTCTCATTCTAACACTTTTCATCATATTGCACAGGAACGAAAGCTTGACACACGTGTCTAAGGAAACCACAAGGGTTTGTTCTCATTCCCTTTTTTCTTTTTGATGAACAATTATCCAAGTAAGCCATTCCACATTGTTGATTTTCTTGGACTCGGATGTCACGCAGGTAGCTATAATCTCCCACGTGGTGAGGTCAATTGCTGCTGTAACCACAAATGCTCGACTGACTTCTGTTGTTGATTTCATTCGTTTGTTATTTTCTTCAATGTTTCTCATTCTAACACTTTTCATCGTATTGCACAGGGACGAAAGCTTGATACACGTGTCCAAGGAAACCACGAAAGCTTGACACACGTGTCTAAAGAAATCACATTGGTATAAGGGACTGTTCTCATTCCCTTCTTTTTGTTTAATTAACAATTATCCAAGTAAGCCATTCCACATTGTTTATTTTCTTGGACTCGGATGACACACGGGTAGCTATAATCTCCCACGTGGTAAGGTCATTTGCTGCTGTAACCACAATTGGACGGCTGACTTCTGTTGTTGATTTCATTTGTTTGTTATTTCCATCAATGTTTCTCATTCGTATTGCACAGGGACAAAAGCTTGACACACGTGTCTATGGAAACCACATTGGTATGAGGGACTGTTCTTATTCCCTTCTTTCTGTTTAATGATCTATTATCCAAGTAAGCCATTCCACATTGTTGATTTTCATGGACTCGGATGACACGCAGGTAGCTATAATCTCCCACGTGGTGAGGTCAATTGCTGCTGTAACCACAAATGCACGACTGACTTCTGTTGTTGATTTCATTTGTTTGTTTTTTCCTTCTATGTTTCTCATTCTAACACTTTTTATCGTATTGCACAGGGACGAAAGCTTGACTTACGTGTCTAAGGAAGCCACATTGGTATGAGGGACTGTTATTATTCCCTTTTTTCTTTTTGATGAACAATTATCCAAGTAAGCCATTCCACATTGTTGATTTCCTTGGACTCGGATGTCACGCAGGTAGCTATAATCTCCCACGTGGTGAGGTCAATTGCTGCTGTAACCACAAATGCTCGACTGACTTCTGTTGTTGATTTCATTCGTTTGTTATTTTCTTCAATGTTTCTCATTCTAACACTCTTCATCGTATTGCACAGGGACGAAAGCTTGACACACGTGTCCAAGGAAACCACTTTGGTATAAGGGAATGTTCTTATTCCCTTCTTTTTGTTTAAAGAACAATTATCCAAGTAAGCCATTCCACATTGTTGATTTTCTTGGACTCGGATGTCACGCAGGTAGCTATAATCTCCCACGTGGTGAGGTCAATTGCTGCTGTAACCGCAAATGCACGACTGACTTCTGTTGTTGATTTCATTTGTTTGTTTTTTCCTTCTATGTTTCTCATTCTAACACTTTTTATCGTATTGCACAGGGACGAAAGCTTGACTTACGTGTCTAAGGAAGCCACATTGTTATGAGGGACTGTTCTTATTCCCTTTTTTCTTTTTGATGAACAATTATCCAAGTAAGCCATTCCACATTGTTGATTCTCTTGGACTCGGATGTCACGCAGGTAGCTATAATCTCCCACGTGGTAAGGTCAATTGCTGCTGTAACCACAAATGCACGACTGACTTCTGTTGTTGATTTCATTCGTTTGTTTTTTCCTTCTATGTTTCTCATTCTAACACTTTTTATCGTATTGCACAGGGACGAAAGCTTGACTTACGTGTCTAAGGAAGCCACATTGGTATGAGGGACTGTTATTATTCCCTTTTTTCTTTTTGATGAACAATTATCCAAGTAAGCCATTCCACATTGTTGATTTTCTTGGACTCGGATGTCACGCAGGTAGCTATAATCTCCCACGTGGTGAGGTCAATTGCTGCTGTAACCACAAATGCTCGACTGACTTCTGTTGTTGATTTCATTCGTTTGTTATTTTCTTCAATGTTTCTCATTCTAACACTTTTCATCGTATTGCACAGGGACGAAAGCTTGACACACGTGTCCAAGGAAACCACTTTGGTATAAGGGAATGTTCTTATTCCCTTCTTTTTGTTTAATGAACAATTATCCAAGTAAGCCATTCCACATTGTTGATTTTCAAGGACTCGGATGTCACGCAGGTAGCTTTAATCTCTCACGTGGTAAGGTCCATTGCTGCTGTAACCACGAATGCTCGATTGACTTCTGTTGTTGATTTCATTTGTTTGTTATTTCCTTCTATGTTTCTCATTCTAACACTTTTCATCGTATTGCACAGGGACGAAGGCTTGAAACACGTGTCTAAGGAAACCACTTTGGTATAAGGGACTGTTCTTATTCCCTTCTTTTTGTCTAATGAACAATTATCCAAGTAAGCCATTCCACATTGTTGATTTTCTTGGACTCGGATGTCACGCAGGTAGCTATAATCTCTCACGTGGTAAGGTCCATTGCTGCTGTAACCACGAATGCACGATTGACTTCTGTTGTTGATTTCATTTGTTTGTTATTTCCTTCTATGTTTCTCATTCTAACACTTTTCATCCTATTGCACAGGGACGGAAGCTTGACACACGCGTCTAAGGAAACCACATTGGTATAAGGGACTGTTCTTATTCGCTTTTTTCATTTTGATGAACAATTATCCAAGTAAGCCATTCCACATTGTTGATTTTCTTGGACTCGGATGTCACGCAGGTATCTATAATCTCCCACGTGGTAAGGTCAATTGCTGCTGTAACCACAAATGCACGACTGACTTCTGTTGTTGATTTCATTTGTTTGTTATTTCCTTCAATGTTTCTCATTCTTACTCTTTTCATCGTATTACACAGGGACGAAAGCTTGACTTACGTGTCTAAGGAAGCCACATTGGTATGAGGGACTGTTCTTATTCCCTTTTTTCTTTTTGATGAACAATTATCCAAGTAAGCCATTGCACATTGTTGATTTTCTTGGACTCGGATGTCACGCAGGTAGCTATAATCTCCCACGTGGTAAGGTCAATTGCTGCTGTAACCACAAATGCACGACTGACTTCTGTTGTTAATTTCATTTGTTTGTTATTTCCTTCTATGTTTCTCATTCTAACACTTTTCATCATATTGCACAGGAACGAAAGCTTGACACACGTGTCTATGAAAACCACATTGGTACAAGGGACTGTTCTTATTCCATTCTTTCTGTATAATGATCAATTATCCAAGTAGGCCATTCCACATTGTTGATTTTCTTGGACTCGGATGTCACGCAGGTATCTATAATCTCCCACGTGGTAAGGTCAATTGCTGCTGTAACCACAAATGCACGACTGACTTCTGTTGTTGATTTCATTTGTTTGTTATTTCCTTCAATGTTTCTCATTCTAACTCTTTTCATCGTATTACACAGGGACGAAAGCTTGACTTACGTGTCTAAGGAAGCCACATTGGTATGAGGGACTGTTCTTATTCCCTTTTTTCTTTTTGATGAACAATTATCCAAGTAAGCCATTGCACATTGTTGATTTTCTTGGACTCGGATGTCACGCAGGTAGCTATAATCTCCCACGTGGTAAAGTCATTTGCTGCTGTAACCACAATTGGACGGCTGACTTCTGTTGTTGATTTCATTTGTTTGTTATTTCCATCAATGTTTCTCATTCTAACACTTCTCATCGTATTGCACAGGGACGAAAGCTTGACACACGTGTCTATGAAAACCACATTGGTATAAGGGACTGTTCTTATTCCATTCTTTCTGTATAATGATCAATTATCCAAGTAGGCCATTCCACATTGTTGATTTTCTTGGACTCGGATGTCACGCAGGTATCTATAATCTCCCACGTGGTAAGGTCAATTGCTGCTGTAACCACAAATGCACGACTGACTTCTGTTGTTGATTTCATTTGTTTGTTTTTTCCTTCTATGTTTCTCATTCTAACACTTTTTATCGTATTGCACAGGGACGAAAGCTTGACTTACGTGTCTAAGGAAGCCACATTGGTATGAGGGACTGTTCTTATTCCCTTTTTTCTTTTTGATGAACAATTATCCAAGTAAGCCATTGCACATTGTTGATTTTCTTGGACTCGGATGTCACGCAGGTAGCTATAATCTCCCACGTGGTGAGGTCAATTGCTGCTGTAACCACAAATGCTCGACTGACTTCTGTTGTTGATTTCATTCGTTTGTTATTTTCTTCAATGTTTCTCATTCTAACACTTTTCATCGTATTGCACAGGGACGAAAGCTTGACACACGTGTCCAAGGAAACCACTTTGGTATAAGGGAATGTTCTTATTCCCTTCTTTCTGTTTAATGAACAATTATCCAAGTAAGCCATTCCACATTGTTGATTTTCAAGGACTCGGATGTCACGCAGGTAGCTATAATCTCTCACGTGGTAAGGTCCATTGCTGCTGTAACCACGAATGCTCGATTGACTTCTGTTGTTGATTTCATTTGTTTGTTATTTCCTTCTATGTTTCTCATTCTAACACTTTTCATCGTATTGCACAGGGACGAAAGCTTGAAACACGTGTCTAAGGAAACCACTTTGGTATAAGGGACTGTTCTTATTCCCTCTTTTTGTCTAATGAACAATTATCCAAGTAAGCCATTCCACATTGTTGATTTTCTTGGACTCGGATGTCACGCAGGTAGCTATAATCTCTCACGTGGTAAGGTCCATTGCTGCTGTAACAACGAATGCACGATTGACTTCTGTTGTTGATTTCATTTGTTTGTTATTTCCTTCTATGTTTCTCATTCTAACACTTTTCATCCTATTGCACAGGGACGAAAGCTTGACACACGCGTCTAAGGAAACCACATTGGTATAAGGGACTGTTCTTATTCGCTTTTTTCATTTTGATGAACAATTATCCAAGTAAGCCATTCCACATTGTTGATTTTCTTGGACTACGATGTCACGCGGGTAGCTATAATCTCCCACGTGTTAAGGTCAATTGCTGCTGTAACCACAAATGCACGACTGACTTCTGTTGTTGATTTCATTCGTTTTTTATTTTCTTCAATGTTTCTCATTCTAACACTTTTCATCGTATTGCACAGGGACGAAAGCTTGACACACGTGTCTAAGGAAACCAATTTGGTATAAGGGACTGTGCTTATTCCCTTCTTTTTGTTTAATGAACAATTATCAAAGTAAGCCATTCCACATTGTTGATTTTCTTAGACTCGGATGTCACGCAGGTAGCTATAATCTCCCACGTGGTAAGGTCAATTGCTGCTGAAACCACAAATGCACGACTGACTTCTGTTGTTGATTTCATTTGTTTGTTATTTCCTTCAATGTTTCTCATTCTAACACTTCTCATCGTATTGCACAGGGACAAAAGCTTGACACACGTGTCTATGGAAACCACATTGGTATAAGGGACTGTTCTTATTCCCTTCTTTCTGTTTAATGATCAATTATCCAAGTAAGCCATTCCACATTGTTGATTTTCATGGACTCGGATGACACGCAGGTAGCTATAATCTCCCACGTGGTGAGGTCAATTGCTGCTGTAACCACAAATGCACGACTGACTTCTGTTGTTGATTTCATTTGTTTGTTATTTCCTTCAATGTTTCTCATTCTAACACTTCTCATCGTATTGCACAGGGACGAAAGCTTGACACACGTGTCTAAAGAAATCACATTGGTATAAGGGACTGTTCTCATTCCCTTCTTTTTGTTTAATTAACAATTATCCAAGTAAGCCATTCCACATTGTTTATTTTCTTGGACTCGGATGACACACGGGTAGCTATAATCTCCCACGTGGTAAGGTCATTTGCTGCTGTAACCACAATTGGACGGCTGACTTCTGTTGTTGATTTCATTTGTTTGTTATTTCCATCAATGTTTCTCATTCTAACACTTCTCATCGTATTGCACAGGGACAAAAGCTTGACACACGTGTCTATGGAAACCACATTGGTATAAGGGACTGTTCTTATTCCCTTCTTTCTGTTTAATGATCAATTATCCAAGTAAGCCATTCCACATTGTTGATTTTCATGGACTCGGATGACACGCAGGTAGCTATAATCTCCCACGTGGTGAGGTCAATTGCTGCTGTAACCACAAATGCACGACTGACTTCTGTTGTTGATTTCATTTGTTTGTTTTTTCCTTCTATGTTTCTCATTCTAACACTTTTTATCGTATTGCACAGGGACGAAAGCTTGACTTACGTGTCTAAGGAAGCCACATTGGTATGAGGGACTGTTCTTATTCCCTTTTTTCTTTTTGATGAACAATTATCCAAGTAAGCCATTCCACATTGTTGATTTTCTTGGACTCGGATGTCACGCAGGTAGCTATAATCTCTCACGTGGTAAGGTCCATTGCTGCTGTAACCACGAATGCACGATTGACTTCTGTTGTTGATTTCATTTGTTTGTTATTTCCTTCTATGTTTCTCATTCTAATACTTTTCATCCTATTGCACAGGGACGAAAGCTTGACACACGCGTCTAAGGAAACCACATTGGTATAAGGGACTGTTCTTATTCGCTTTTTTCATTTTGATGAACAATTATCCAAGTAAGCCATTCCACATTGTTGATTTTCTTGGACTACGATGTCACGCGGGTAGCTATAATCTCCCACGTGTTAAGGTCAATTGCTGCTGTAACCACAAATGCACGACTGACTTCTGTTGTTGATTTCATTCGTTTTTTATTTTCTTCAATGTTTCTCATTCTAACACTTTTCATCGTATTGCACAGGGACGAAAGCTTGACACACGTGTCTAAGGAAACCAATTTGGTATAAGGGACTGTGCTTATTCCCTTCTTTTTGTTTAATGAACAATTATCAAAGTAAGCCATTCCACATTGTTGATTTTCTTAGACTCGGATGTCACGCAGGTAGCTATAATCTCCCACGTGGTAAGGTCAATTGCTGCTGTAACCACAAATGCACGACTGACTTCTGTTGTTGATTTCATTTGTTTGTTATTTCCTTCAATGTTTCTCATTCTAACACTTCTCATCGTATTGCACAGGGACAAAAGCTTGACACACGTGTCTATGGAAACCACATTGGTATAAGGGACTGTTCTTATTCCCTCCTTTCTGTTTAATGATCAATTATCCAAGTAAGCCATTCCACATTGTTGATTTAAATGGACTCGGATGACACGCAGGTAGAAATAATCTCCCACGTGGTGAGGTCAATTGCTGCTGTAACCACAAATGCACGACTGACTTCTGTTGTTGATTTCATTTGTTTGTTATTTCCTTCAATGTTTCTCATTCTAACACTTCTCATCGTATTGCACAGGGACGAAAGCTTGACACACGTGTCTAAAGAAATCACATTGGTATAAGGGACTGTTCTCATTCCCTTCTTTTTGTTTAATTAACAATTATCCAAGTAAGCCATTCCACATTGTTTATTTTCTTGGACTCGGATGACACACGGGTAGCTATAATCTCCCACGTGGTAAGGTCATTTGCTGCTGTAACCACAATTGGACGGCTGACTTCTGTTGTTGATTTCATTTGTTTGTTATTTCCATCAATGTTTCTCATTCTAACACTTCTCATCGTATTGCACAGGGACAAAAGCTTGACACACGTGTCTATGGAAACCACATTGGAATAAGGGACTGTTCTTATTCCCTTCTTTCTGTTTAATGATCAATTATCCAAGTAAGCCATTCCACATTGTTGATTTTCATGGACTCGGATGACACGCAGGTAGCTATAATCTCCCACGTGGTGAGGTCAATTGCTGCTGTAACCACAAATGCACGACTGACTTCTGTTGTTGATTTCATTTGTTTGTTTTTTCCTTCTATGTTTCTCATTCTAACACTTTTTATCGTATTGCACAGGGACGAAAGCTTGACTTACGTGTCTAAGGAAGCCACATTGGTATGAGGGACTGTTCTTATTCCCTTTTTTCTTTTTGATGAACAATTATCCAAGTAAGCCATTCCACATTGTTGATTTTCTTGGACTCGGATGTCACGCAGGTAGCTATAATCTCCCACGTGGTGAGGTCAATTGCTGCTGTAACCACAAATGCTCGACTGACTTCTGTTGTTGATTTCATTCGTTTGTTATTTTCTTCAATGTTTCTCATTCTAACACTCTTCATCGTATTGCACAGGGACGAAAGCTTGACACACGTGTCCAAGGAAACCACTTTGGTATAAGGGTCTGTTCTTATTCCCTTCTTTTTGTTTAAAGAACAATTATCCAAGTAAGCCATTCCACATTGTTGATTTTCTTGGACTCGGATGTTACGCAGGTAGCTATAATCTCCCACGTGGTGAGGTCAATTGCTGCTGTAACCACAAATGCACGACTGACTTCTGTTGTTGATTTCATTTGTTTGTTTTTTCCTTCTATGTTTCTCATTCTAACACTTTTTATCGTATTGCACAGGGACGAAAGCTTGACTTACGTGTCTAAGGAAGCCACATTGGTATGAGGGACTGTTCTTATACCCTTTTTTCTTTTTGATGAACAATTATCCAAGTAAGCCATTCCACATTGTTGATTCTCTTGGACTCGGATGTCACGCAGGTAGCTATAATCTCCCACGTGGTAAGGTCAATTGCTGCTGTAACCACAAATGCACGACTGACTTCTGTTGTTGATTTCATTCGTTTGTTATTTTATTCAATGTTTCTCATTCTAACACTTTTCATCGTATTGCACATGGACGAAAGCTTGACACACGTGTCTATGAAAACCACATCGGTATAAGGGACTGTTGTTATTCCATTCTTTCTGTATAATGATCAATTATCCAAGTAAGCCATTCCACATTGTTGATTTTCTTGGACTCGGATGTCACGCAGGTATCTATAATCTCCCACGTGGTAAGGTCAATTGCTGCTGTAACCACAAATGCACGACTGACTTCTGTTGTTGATTTCATTTGTTTGTTATTTCCTTCAATGTTTCTCATTCTTACTCTTTTCATCGTATTACACAGGGACGAAAGCTTGACTTACGTGTCTAAGGAAGCCACATTGGTATGAGGGACTGTTCTTATTCCGTTTTTTCTTTTTGATGAACAATTATCCAAGTAAGCCATTCCACATTGTTGATTTTCTTGGACTAGGATGTCACGCAGGTAGCTATAATCTCCCACGTGGTAAGGTCAATTGCTGCTGTAACCACAAATGCACGACTGACTTCTGTTGTTGATTTCATTTGTTTGTTATTTCCTTCAATGTTTTTCATTCTAACACTTCTCATCGTATTGCACAGGGACGAAAGCTTGACACACGTGTCTAAAGAAATCACATTGGTATAAGGGACTGTTCTCATTCCCTTCTTTTTGTTTAATTAACAATTATCCAAGTAAGCCATTCCACATTGTTTATTTTCTTGGACTCGGAAGACACACGGGTAGCTATAATCTCCCACGTGGTAAGGTCATTTGCTGCTGTAACCACAATTGGACGGCTGACTTCTGTTGTTGATTTCATTTGTTTGTTATTTCCATCAATGTTTCTCATTCTAACACTTCTCATCGTATTGCACAGGGACGAAAGCTTGACACACGTGTCTATGGAAACCACATAGGTATAAGGGACTGTTCTTATTCCCTTCTTTCTGTATAATGATCAATTATCCAAGTAAGCCATTCCACATTGTTGATTTTCATGGACTCGGATGACACGCAGGTAGCTATAATCTCCCACGTGGTAAGGTCAATTGCTGCTGTAACCACAAATGCACGACTGACTTGTGTTGTTGATTTCATTTGTTTGTTTTTTCCTTCTATAATTCTCATTCTAACACTTTTTATCGTATTGCACAGGGACGAAAGCTTGACTTACGTGTCTAAGGAAGCCACATTGGTATGAGGGACTGTTCTTATTCCCTTTTTTCTTTTTGATGAACAATCATCCAAGTAAGCCATTCCACATTGTTGATTTTCTTGGACTCGGATGTCACGCAGGTAGCTATAATCTCCCACGTGGTAAGGTCAATTGCTGCTGTAACCACAAATGCACGACTGACTTCTGTTGTTGATTTCATTCGTTTGTTATTTTATTCAATGTTTCTCATTCTAACACTTTTCATCGTATTGCACAGGGACGAAATCTTGACACACGTGTCTATGAAAACCACATCGGTATAAGCGACTGTTCTTATTCCATTCTTTCTGTATAATGATCAATTATCCAAGTAAGCCATTCCACATTGTTGATTTTCTTGGACTCGGATGTCACGCAGGTATCTATAATCTCCCACGTGGTAAGGTCAATTGCTGCTGTAACCACAAATGCACGACTGACTTCTGTTGTTGATTTCATTTGTTTGTTATTTCCTTCAATGTTTCTCATTCTAACTCTTTTCATCGTATTACCCAGGGACGAAAGCTTGACTCACGTGTCTAAGGAAGCCACATGGTATGAGGGATTGTTCTTATTCCGTTTTTTCTTTTTGATGAACAATTATCCAAGTAAGCCATTCCACATTGTTGATTTTCTTGGACTAGGATGTCACGCAGCTAGCTATAATCTCCCACGTGGTAAGGTCAATTGCTGCTGTAACCACAAATGCACGACTGACTTCTGTTGTTAATTTCATTTGTTTGTTATTTCCTTCTATGTTTCTCATTCTAACACTTTTCATCGTATTGCACAGGGACGAAAGCTTGACACACGTGTCTAAGGAAACCACAAGGGTTTGTTCTCATTCCCTTTTTTCTTTTTGATGAACAATTATTCAAGTAAGCCATTCCACATTGTTGATTTTCTTGGACTCGGATGTCACGTAGGTAGCTATAATCTCCCACGTGGTGAGGTCAATTGCTGCTGTAACCACAAATACTCGACTGACTTCTGTTGTTGATTTCATTCGTTTGTTATTTTCTTCAATGTTTCTCATTCTTACACTTTTCATCGTATTGCACAGGGACGAAAGCTTGACACACGTGTCCAAGGAAACCACTTTGGTATAAGGGACTGTTCTTATTCCCTTCTTTTTGTTTAATGAACAATTATCCAAGTAAGCCATTCCACATTGTTGATTTTCTTGGACTCAGATGTCACGCAGGGAGCTATAATCTCCCACGTGGTAAGGTCAATTGCTGCTGTAACCACAAATGCACGATTGACTTATGTTGTTGATTTCATTCGTTTGTTATTTTCTTCAATGTTTCACATTCTAACACTTCTCATCGTATTGCACAGGGACGAAAGCTTGACACACGTGTCTAAGGAAACCACTTTGGTATAAGGGACTGTTTTTATTCCCTTCTTTTTGTTCAATGAACAATTATCCAAGTAAGCCATTCCACATTGTTGATTTTCTTGGACTCGGATATAACGCAGGTAGCTATAATCTCCCACGTGGTAAGGTCAATTGCTGCTGTAACCACAAATGCACGACTGACTTCTGTTGTTGATTTCATTCGTTTGTTATTTTCTTCAACGTTTCTCATTCTAACACTTTTCAAGGTATTGCACAGGAAGAAAGCTTGACACACGTGTCTAAGGAAACAACTTCGGTATGAGGACTGTTCTTATTACCTTCTTTTTGTTTAATGAACAATTATCCAAGTGAGCCATTCCACATTGTTGATTTTCTTGGACTCGGATGTCACGCAGGTAGCTATAATCTCCCACGTGGTAAGGTCAATTGCTGCTGTAACCACAAATGCTCGACTGACTTCTGTTGTTGATTTCATTCGTTTGTTATTTTCTTCAATGTTTCTCATTCTAACACTTTTCATCGTATTGCACAGGGACGAAAGCTTGACACACGTGCCTAAGGAAGCCACATTGGAATGAGGGACTGTCCTTATTCCCTTTTTTCTTTTTGATGAACAATTATCCAAGTTAGCCATTCCACATTGTTGATTTTTTCGGACTAGGATGTCACGCAGGTAGCTTTAATCACCCACGTGGTAAGGTCAATTGCTGCTGAAACCACAAATGCACGACGACTGACTTCTGTTGTTGATTTCATTTGTTTGTTATTTCCTCCAATGTTTCTCATTCTAACACTTTTCATCGTATTGCACAGGGACGAAAGCTTGACACACGTGTCTAAGGAAACCACTTTGGTATGAGGGACTGTTCTTATTCCCTTCTTTTTGTTCAATCAACAATTATCCAAGTAAGCCATTCCACATTGTTGATTTTCTTGGACTCGGATGTCACGCAGGTAGCTATAATCTCCCACGTGGTAAGGTCAATTGCTGCTGTAACCACAAATGCACGACTGACTTCTGTTGTTGATTTCATTTGTTTGTTATTTCCTTCAATGTTTCTCATTCTAACACTTTTCATGGTATTGCACAGGGACGAAAGCTTGACACGCGTGTCTAAGGAAACCACTTTGGTATAAGGGACTGTTCTTATTCCCTTCTTTTTGTTTAATGAACAATTATCCAAGTAAGCCATTCCAAATTGTTGATTTTCCTGGACTTGGATGTCACGCAGGTAGCTATAATCTCCCACGTGGTAAGGTCAATCGCTGCTGTAACCACAAATGCACGACTGAATTCTGTTGTTGATTTCATTTGTTTGTTATTTCTTTCTATGTTTCTCATTCTAACACTTTTCATCGTATTGCACAGGGACGAAAGCTTGACAAACGTGTCTAAGGAAACCACTTTGGTATAAGGGACTGTTCTTATTCCATTCTTTTTGTTTAATGAACAATTATCCAAGTAAGCCATTCCACATTGTTGATTTTCTTGGACTCGGATGACACGCGGGTAGCTATAATCTCCCACGTGGTAAGGTCAATTGCTGCTGTAACCACAATTGGACGGCTGACTTCTGTTGTTGATTTCAATTGTTTGTTATTTCCTTCAATGTTTCTCATTCTAACACTTCTCATCGTATTGCACAGGGACGAAAGCTTGACACACGTGTCTATGGAAACCACATTGGTATAAGGGACTGTTCTTATTTCCTTCTTTCTGTATGATGATCAATTATCCAAGTAAGCCATTCCACATTGTTGATTTTCTTGGACTCGGATGACAAGCAGGTAGCTATAATCTTTAACGTGGTAAGGTCAATTGCTGCTGTAACCACAAATGCACGACTGACTTCTAATGTTGATTTCATTCGGTTGTTATTTTCTTCAATGTTTCTCATTCTAACACTTTTCATCGTATTGCACAGGGACGAAAGCTTGACACGCGTGTCTAAGGAAACCACTTTGGTATAAGGGACTGTCCTTAGTTCATTCTTTCTGTATAATGATCAATTATCCAAGTAAGTCATTCCACATTGTTGATTTTCTTGGACTCGGATGTCACGCAGGTAGCTTTAATCTCCCACGTGGTAAGGTCAATTGCTGCTGAAACCACAAATGCACGACTGACTTCTGTTGTTGATTTCATTTGTTTGTTATTTCCTTCTATGTTTCTCATTCTTACACTTTTCATCGTATTGCACAGGGACGAAAGCTTGACACACGTGTCTATGGAAACCACATTGGTATAAGGGACTGTCCTTAGTTCATTCTTTCTGTATAATGATCAATTATCCAAGTAAGTCATTCCACATTGTTGATTTTCTTGGACTCGGATGTCACGCAGGTAGCTTTAATCTCCCACGTGGTAAGGTCAATTGCTGCTGAAACCACAAATGCACGACTGACTTCTAATGTTGATTTCATTCGGTTGTTATTTTCTTCAATGTTTCTCATTCTAACACTTTTCATCGTATTGCACAGGGACGAAAGCTTGACACGCGTGTCTAAGGAAACCACTTTGGTATAAGGGACTGTCCTTAGTTCATTCTTTCTGTATAATGATCAATTATCCAAGTAAGTCATTCCACATTGTTGATTTTCTTGGACTCGGATGTCACGCAGGTAGCTTTAATCTCCCACGTGGTAAGGTCAATTGCTGCTGTAACCACAAATGCACGACTGACTTCTAATGTTGATTTCATTCGGTTGTTATTTTCTTCAATGTTTCTCATTCTAACACTTTTCATCGTATTGCACAGGGACGAAAGCTTGACACGCGTGTCTAAGGAAACCACTTTGGTATAAGGGACTGTCCTTAGTTCATTCTTTCTGTATAATGATCAATTATCCAAGTAAGTCATTCCACATTGTTGATTTTCTTGGACTCGGATGTCACGCAGGTAGCTTTAATCTCCCACGTGGTAAGGTCAATTGCTGCTGAAACCACAAATGCACGACTGACTTCTGTTGTTGATTTCATTCGTTTGTTATTTTCTTCAATGTTTCTCATTCTAACACTTTTCATCGTATTGCACAGGGACGAAAGCTTGACACACGTGTCTAAGGAAACCACAAGGGTTTGTTCTCATTCCCTTTTTTTTTTTTGATGAACAATTATCCAAGTAAGCCATTCCACATTGTTGATTTTCTTGGACTCGGATGTCACGCAGGTAGCTATAATCTCCCACGTGGTAAGGTCAATTGCTGCTGTAACCACAAATGCTCGACTGACTTCTGTTGTTGATTTCATTCGTTTGTTATTTTCTTCAATGTTTCTCATTCTAACACTTTTCATCGTATTGCACAGGGACGAAAGCTTGACACACGTGTCTAAGGAAACCACTTTGGTATAAGGGACTGTTCTCATTCCCTTCTTTTTGATTAATGAACAATTATCCAAGTAAGCCATTCCACATTGTTGATTTTCTTGGACTCGGATGTCACGCAGGTAGCTATAATCTCTCACGTGGTAAGGTCCATTGCTGCTGTAACCACGAATGCACGATTGACTTCTGTTGTTGATTTCATTTGTTTGTTATTTCCTTCTATGTTTCTCATTCTTACACTTTTCATCGTATTGCACAGGGACGAAAGCTTGAAACACGTGTCTAAGGAAACCACTTTGGTATAAGGGACTGTTCTTATTCCCTTCTTTTTGTTTAATGAACAATTATCCAAGTAAGCCATTCCACATTGTTGATTTTCTTGGACTCGGATGTCACGCAGGTAGCTATAATCTCCCACGTGGTAAGGTCAATTGCTGCTGTAACCTCAAATGCACGACTGACTTCTGTTGTTGATTTCATTCGTTTGTTATTTTATTCAATGTTTCTCATTCTAACACTTCTCATCGTATTGCACAGGGACGAAAGCTTGACACACGTGTCTAAGGAAACCACTTTGGTATAAGGGACTGTTCTTATTCCCTTCTTTTTGTTTAAGGTAGCTATAATCTCCCACGTGGTAAGGTCAATTGCTGCTGTAACCACAAATGCACGACTGACTTCTGTTGTTGATTTCATTCGTTTGTTATTTTCTTCAATGTTTCTCATTCTAACACTTTTCATCATATTGCACAAGGACGAAAGCTTGACACACGTGTCTATGGAAACCACATCGGTATAAGGGACTGTTCTTATTCCATTCTTTCTGTATAATGATCAATTATCCAAGTAAGCCATTCCACATTGTTGATTTTCTTGGACTCGGATGTCACGCAGGTAGCTATAATCTCCCACGTGGTATGGTCAATTGCTGCTGTAACCACAAATGCACGACTGACTTCTGTTGTTGATTTCATTTGTTTGTTATTTCCTTCAATGTTTCTCATTCTAACACTTTTCATCGTATTACACAGAGACGAAAGCTTGACTTACGTGTCTAAGGAAGCCACATTGGAATGAGGGACTGATCTCATTCCCTTCTTTTTGTTTAATGAACAATTATCCAAGTAAGCCATTCCACATTGTTGATTTTCTTGGACTCGGATGTCACGCAGGTAGCTATAATCTCCCACGTGGTAAGGTCCATTGCTGCTGTAACCACGAATGCACGATTGACTTCTATTGTTGATTTCATTTGTTTGTTATTTCCTTCTATGTTTCTCATTCTAACACTTTTGATCGTATTGCACAGGGACGAAAGCTTGACACACGTGTCTGAGGAAACCACAAGGGTTTGTTCTCATTCCCTTTTTTTCTTTTTGATGAACAATTATCCAAGTAAGCCATTCCACATTGTTGATTTTCTTGGACTCGGATGTCACGCAGGTAGCTATAATCTCCCACGTGGTAAGGTCCATTGCTGCTGTAACCACGAATGCACGATTGACTTCTGTTGTTGATTTCATTTGTTTGTTATTTCCTTCTATGTTTCTCATTCTTACACTTTTCATCGTATTGCACAGGGACGAAAGCTTGACACACGTGTCTATGGAAACCATATCGTTATACCTATAAGGGACTGTTCTTATTCCATTCTTTCTGTATAATGATCAATTATCCAAGTAAGCTATTCCACATTGTTGATTTTCTTGGACTCGAATGTCACGCAGGTAGCTATAATCTTCCACGTGGTGAGGTCAATTGCTGCTGTAACCACAAATGCACGACTGACTTTTGTTGTTGATTTCATTTGTTTGTTATTTCCTTCAATGTTTCTCATTCTAACTCTTTTCATCGTATTACACAGGGACGGAAGCTTGACTTTCGTGTCTAAGGAAGCCACATTGGTATGAGGGACTGTTCTTATTCCCTTTTTTTTTTTTGATGAACAATTATCCAAGTAAGCCATTCCACATTGTTGATTTTCTTGGACTAGGATGTCACGCAGCTAGCTATAATCTCCCACGTGGTAAGGTCAATTGCTGCTGTAACCACAAATGCACGACTGACTTCTGTTGTTAATTTCATTTGTTTGTTATTTCCTTCTATGTTTCTCATTCTAACACTTTTCATCGTATTGCACAGGGACGAAAGCTTGACACACGTGTCTAAGGAAACCACAAGGGTTTGTTCTCATTCCCTTTTTTCTTTTTGATGAACAATTATCCAAGTAAGCCATTCCACATTGTTGATTTTCTTGGACTAGGATGTCACGCAGCTAGCTATAATCTCCCACGTGGTAAGGTCAATTGCTGCTGTAACCACAAATGCTCGACTGACTTCTGTTGTTGATTTCATTCGTTTGTTATTTTCTTCAATGTTTCTCATTCTAACACTTTTCATCGTATTGCACAGGGACGAAAGCTTGACACACGTGTCTAAGGAAACCATTTTGGTATACGGGACTGTTCTTATTCCCTCCTTTTTGTTTAATGAACAATTATCCAAGTAAGCCATTCCACATTGTTGATTTTCTTGGACTCGGATGTCACGCAGGTAGCTATAATCTCTCACGTGGTAAGGTCCATTGCTGCTGTAACCACGAATGCACGATTGACTTCTGTTGTTGATTTCATTTGTTTGTTATTTCCTTTTATGTTTCTCATTCTTACACTTTTCATCGTATTGCACAGGGACGAAAGCTTGAAACATGTGTCTAAGGAAACCACTTTGGTATAAGGGACTGTTCTTATTCCCTTCTTTTTGTTTAATGAACAATTATCCAAGTAAGCCATTCCACATTGTTGATTTTCTTGGACTCGGATGTCACGCAGGTAGCTATAATCTCCCACGTGGTAAGGTCAATTGCTGCTGTAACCACAAATGCACGACTGACTTCTGTTGTTGATTTCATTCGTT
Source organism: Harmonia axyridis (assembly GCF_914767665.1). Lineage (NCBI taxonomy): Eukaryota > Metazoa > Arthropoda > Insecta > Coleoptera > Coccinellidae > Harmonia > Harmonia axyridis. The sequence continues at coordinate 44,678,459 of NC_059503.1, forward strand.
TGTTATTTTATTCAATGTTTCTCATTCTAACACTTCTCATCGTATTGCACAGGGACGAAAGCTTGACACACGTGTCTAAGGAAACCACTTTGGTATGAGGGACTGTTCTTATTCCCTTCTTTTTGTTCAATCAACAATTATCCAAGTAAGCCATTCCACATTGTTGATTTTCTTGGACTCGGATGTCACGCAGGTAGCTATAATCTCCCACGTGGTAAGGTCCATTGCTGGTGTAACCACGAATGCACGATTGACTTCTGTTGTTGATTTCATTTGTTTGTTATTTCCTTCTATGTTTCTCATTCTAACACTTTTCATCGTATTGCACAGGGACGAAAGCTTGACACACGTGTCTAAGGAAACCACAAGGGTTTGTTCTCATTCCCTTTTTTCTTTTTGATGAACAATTATTCAAGTAAGCCATTCCACATTGTTGATTTTCTTGGACTCGGATGTCACGTAGGTAGCTATAATCTCCCACGTGGTGAGGTCAATTGCTGCTGTAACCACAAATACTCGACTGACTTCTGTTGTTGATTTCATTCGTTTGTTATTTTCTTCAATGTTTCTCATTCTTACACTTTTCATCGTATTGCACAGGGACGAAAGCTTGACACACGTGTCCAAGGAAACCACTTTGGTATAAGGGACTGTTCTTATTCCCTTCTTTTTGTTTAATGAACAATTATCCAAGTAAGCCATTCCACATTGTTGATTTTCTTGGACTCAGATGTCACGCAGGGAGCTATAATCTCCCACGTGGTAAGGTCAATTGCTGCTGTAACCACAAATGCACGATTGACTTATGTTGTTGATTTCATTCGTTTGTTATTTTCTTCAATGTTTCACATTCTAACACTTCTCATCGTATTGCACAGGGACGAAAGCTTGACACACGTGTCTAAGGAAACCACTTTGGTATAAGGGACTGTTTTTATTCCCTTCTTTTTGTTCAATGAACAATTATCCAAGTAAGCCATTCCACATTGTTGATTTTCTTGGACTCGGATATAACGCAGGTAGCTATAATCTCCCACGTGGTAAGGTCAATTGCTGCTGTAACCACAAATGCACGACTGACTTCTGTTGTTGATTTCATTCGTTTGTTATTTTCTTCAACGTTTCTCATTCTAACACTTTTCAAGGTATTGCACAGGAAGAAAGCTTGACACACGTGTCTAAGGAAACAACTTCGGTATGAGGACTGTTCTTATTACCTTCTTTTTGTTTAATGAACAATTATCCAAGTGAGCCATTCCACATTGTTGATTTTCTTGGACTCGGATGTCACGCAGGTAGCTATAATCTCCCACGTGGTAAGGTCAATTGCTGCTGTAACCACAAATGCTCGACTGACTTCTGTTGTTGATTTCATTCGTTTGTTATTTTCTTCAATGTTTCTCATTCTAACACTTTTCATCGTATTGCACAGGGACGAAAGCTTGACACACGTGTCTAAGGAAGCCACATTGGAATGAGGGACTGTCCTTATTCCCTTTTTTCTTTTTGATGAACAATTATCCAAGTTAGCCATTCCACATTGTTGATTTTTTCGGACTAGGATGTCACGCAGGTAGCTTTAATCACCCACGTGGTAAGGTCAATTGCTGCTGAAACCACAAATGCACGACGACTGACTTCTGTTGTTGATTTCATTTGTTTGTTATTTCCTCCAATGTTTCTCATTCTAACACTTTTCATCGTATTGCACAGGGACGAAAGCTTGACACACGTGTCTAAGGAAACCACTTTGGTATGAGGGACTGTTCTTATTCCCTTCTTTTTGTTCAATCAACAATTATCCAAGTAAGCCATTCCACATTGTTGATTTTCTTGGACTCGGATGTCACGCAGGTAGCTATAATCTCCCACGTGGTAAGGTCAATTGCTGCTGTAACCACAAATGCACGACTGACTTCTGTTGTTGATTTCATTTGTTTGTTATTTCCTTCAATGTTTCTCATTCTAACACTTTTCATGGTATTGCACAGGGACGAAAGCTTGACACGCGTGTCTAAGGAAACCACTTTGGTATAAGGGACTGTTCTTATTCCCTTCTTTTTGTTTAATGAACAATTATCCAAGTAAGCCATTCCAAATTGTTGATTTTCCTGGACTTGGATGTCACGCAGGTAGCTATAATCTCCCACGTGGTAAGGTCAATCGCTGCTGTAACCACAAATGCACGACTGAATTCTGTTGTTGATTTCATTTGTTTGTTATTTCTTTCTATGTTTCTCATTCTAACACTTTTCATCGTATTGCACAGGGACGAAAGCTTGACAAACGTGTCTAAGGAAACCACTTTGGTATAAGGGACTGTTCTTATTCCATTCTTTTTGTTTAATGAACAATTATCCAAGTAAGCCATTCCACATTGTTGATTTTCTTGGACTCGGATGACACGCGGGTAGCTATAATCTCCCACGTGGTAAGGTCAATTGCTGCTGTAACCACAATTGGACGGCTGACTTCTGTTGTTGATTTCAATTGTTTGTTATTTCCTTCAATGTTTCTCATTCTAACACTTCTCATCGTATTGCACAGGGACGAAAGCTTGACACACGTGTCTATGGAAACCACATTGGTATAAGGGACTGTTCTTATTTCCTTCTTTCTGTATGATGATCAATTATCCAAGTAAGCCATTCCACATTGTTGATTTTCTTGGACTCGGATGACAAGCAGGTAGCTATAATCTTTAACGTGGTAAGGTCAATTGCTGCTGTAACCACAAATGCACGACTGACTTCTAATGTTGATTTCATTCGGTTGTTATTTTCTTCAATGTTTCTCATTCTAACACTTTTCATCGTATTGCACAGGGACGAAAGCTTGACACGCGTGTCTAAGGAAACCACTTTGGTATAAGGGACTGTCCTTAGTTCATTCTTTCTGTATAATGATCAATTATCCAAGTAAGTCATTCCACATTGTTGATTTTCTTGGACTCGGATGTCACGCAGGTAGCTTTAATCTCCCACGTGGTAAGGTCAATTGCTGCTGAAACCACAAATGCACGACTGACTTCTGTTGTTGATTTCATTTGTTTGTTATTTCCTTCTATGTTTCTCATTCTTACACTTTTCATCGTATTGCACAGGGACGAAAGCTTGACACACGTGTCTATGGAAACCACATTGGTATAAGGGACTGTCCTTAGTTCATTCTTTCTGTATAATGATCAATTATCCAAGTAAGTCATTCCACATTGTTGATTTTCTTGGACTCGGATGTCACGCAGGTAGCTTTAATCTCCCACGTGGTAAGGTCAATTGCTGCTGAAACCACAAATGCACGACTGACTTCTGTTGTTGATTTCATTCGTTTGTTATTTTCTTCAATGTTTCTCATTCTAACACTTTTCATCGTATTGCACAGGGACGAAAGCTTGACACACGTGTCTAAGGAAACCACAAGGGTTTGTTCTCATTCCCTTTTTTTTTTTTGATGAACAATTATCCAAGTAAGCCATTCCACATTGTTGATTTTCTTGGACTCGGATGTCACGCAGGTAGCTATAATCTCCCACGTGGTAAGGTCAATTGCTGCTGTAACCACAAATGCTCGACTGACTTCTGTTGTTGATTTCATTCGTTTGTTATTTTCTTCAATGTTTCTCATTCTAACACTTTTCATCGTATTGCACAGGGACGAAAGCTTGACACACGTGTCTAAGGAAACCACTTTGGTATAAGGGACTGTTCTCATTCCCTTCTTTTTGATTAATGAACAATTATCCAAGTAAGCCATTCCACATTGTTGATTTTCTTGGACTCGGATGTCACGCAGGTAGCTATAATCTCTCACGTGGTAAGGTCCATTGCTGCTGTAACCACGAATGCACGATTGACTTCTGTTGTTGATTTCATTTGTTTGTTATTTCCTTCTATGTTTCTCATTCTTACACTTTTCATCGTATTGCACAGGGACGAAAGCTTGAAACACGTGTCTAAGGAAACCACTTTGGTATAAGGGACTGTTCTTATTCCCTTCTTTTTGTTTAATGAACAATTATCCAAGTAAGCCATTCCACATTGTTGATTTTCTTGGACTCGGATGTCACGCAGGTAGCTATAATCTCCCACGTGGTAAGGTCAATTGCTGCTGTAACCACAAATGCACGACTGACTTCTGTTGTTGATTTCATTCGTTTGTTATTTTATTCAATGTTTCTCATTCTAACACTTCTCATCGTATTGCACAGGGACGAAAGCTTGACACACGTGTCTAAGGAAACCACTTTGGTATAAGGGACTGTTCTTATTCCCTTCTTTTTGTTTAAGGTAGCTATAATCTCCCACGTGGTAAGGTCAATTGCTGCTGTAACCACAAATGCACGACTGACTTCTGTTGTTGATTTCATTCGTTTGTTATTTTCTTCAATGTTTCTCATTCTAACACTTTTCATCATATTGCACAAGGACGAAAGCTTGACACACGTGTCTATGGAAACCACATCGGTATAAGGGACTGTTCTTATTCCATTCTTTCTGTATAATGATCAATTATCCAAGTAAGCCATTCCACATTGTTGATTTTCTTGGACTCGGATGTCACGCAGGTAGCTATAATCTCCCACGTGGTATGGTCAATTGCTGCTGTAACCACAAATGCACGACTGACTTCTGTTGTTGATTTCATTTGTTTGTTATTTCCTTCAATGTTTCTCATTCTAACACTTTTCATCGTATTACACAGAGACGAAAGCTTGACTTACGTGTCTAAGGAAGCCACATTGGAATGAGGGACTGTTCTCATTCCCTTCTTTTTGTTTAATGAACAATTATCCAAGTAAGCCATTCCACATTGTTGATTTTCTTGGACTCGGATGTCACGCAGGTAGCTATAATCTCCCACGTGGTAAGGTCCATTGCTGCTGTAACCACGAATGCACGATTGACTTCTATTGTTGATTTCATTTGTTTGTTATTTCCTTCTATGTTTCTCATTCTAACACTTTTGATCGTATTGCACAGGGACGAAAGCTTGACACACGTGTCTGAGGAAACCACAAGGGTTTGTTCTCATTCCCTTTTTTTCTTTTTGATGAACAATTATCCAAGTAAGCCATTCCACATTGTTGATTTTCTTGGACTCGGATGTCACGCAGGTAGCTATAATCTCCCACGTGGTAAGGTCCATTGCTGCTGTAACCACGAATGCACGATTGACTTCTGTTGTTGATTTCATTTGTTTGTTATTTCCTTCTATGTTTCTCATTCTTACACTTTTCATCGTATTGCACAGGGACGAAAGTTTGACACACGTGTCTATGGAAACCACATCGTTATACCTATAAGGGACTGTTCTTATTCCATTCTTTCTGTATAATGATCAATTATCCAAGTAAGCTATTCCACATTGTTGATTTTCTTGGACTCGAATGTCACGCAGGTAGCTATAATCTTCCACGTGGTGAGGTCAATTGCTGCTGTAACCACAAATGCACGACTGACTTTTGTTGTTGATTTCATTTGTTTGTTATTTCCTTCAATGTTTCTCATTCTAACTCTTTTCATCGTATTACACAGGGACGGAAGCTTGACTTTCGTGTCTAAGGAAGCCACATTGGTATGAGGGACTGTTCTTATTCCCTTTTTTTTTTTTGATGAACAATTATCCAAGTAAGCCATTCCACATTGTTGATTTTCTTGGACTAGGATGTCACGCAGCTAGCTATAATCTCCCACGTGGTAAGGTCAATTGCTGCTGTAACCACAAATGCACGACTGACTTCTGTTGTTAATTTCATTTGTTTGTTATTTCCTTCTATGTTTCTCATTCTAACACTTTTCATCGTATTGCACAGGGACGAAAGCTTGACACACGTGTCTAAGGAAACCACAAGGGTTTGTTCTCATTCCCTTTTTTCTTTTTGATGAACAATTATCCAAGTAAGCCATTCCACATTGTTGATTTTCTTGGACTCGGATGTCACGCAGGTAGCTATAACCTCCCACGTGGTGAGGTCAATTGCTGCTGTAACCACAAATGCTCGACTGACTTCTGTTGTTGATTTCATTCGTTTGTTATTTTCTTCAATGTTTCTCATTCTAACACTTTTCATCGTATTGCACAGGGACGAAAGCTTGACACACGTGTCTAAGGAAACCATTTTGGTATACGGGACTGTTCTTATTCCCTCCTTTTTGTTTAATGAACAATTATCCAAGTAAGCCATTCCACATTGTTGATTTTCTTGGACTCGGATGTCACGCAGGTAGCTATAATCTCTCACGTGGTAAGGTCCATTGCTGCTGTAACCACGAATGCACGATTGACTTCTGTTGTTGATTTCATTTGTTTGTTATTTCCTTTTATGTTTCTCATTCTTACACTTTTCATCGTATTGCACAGGGACGAAAGCTTGAAACATGTGTCTAAGGAAACCACTTTGGTATAAGGGACTGTTCTTATTCCCTTCTTTTTGTTTAATGAACAATTATCCAAGTAAGCCATTCCACATTGTTGATTTTCTTGGACTCGGATGTCACGCAGGTAGCTATAATCTCCCACGTGGTAAGGTCAATTGCTGCTGTAACCACAAATGCACGACTGACTTCTGTTGTTGATTTCATTCGTTTGTTATTTTATTCAATGTTTCTCATTCTAACACTTCTCATCGTATTGCACAGGGACGAAAGCTTGACACACGTGTCTAAGGAAACCACTTTGGTATGAGGGACTGTTCTTATTCCCTTCTTTTTGTTCAATCAACAATTATCCAAGTAAGCCATTCCACATTGTTGATTTTCTTGGACTCGGATGTCACGCAGGTAGCTATAATCTCCCACGTGGTAAGGTCCATTGCTGGTGTAACCACGAATGCACGATTGACTTCTGTTGTTGATTTCATTTGTTTGTTATTTCCTTCTATGTTTCTCATTCTAACACTTTTCATCGTATTGCACAGGGACGAAAGCTTGACACACGTGTCTATGGAAACCACATCGGTATAAGGGACTGTTCTTATTCCATTCTTTCTGTATAATGATCAATTATCCAAGTAAGCTATTCCACATTGTCGATTTTCTTGGACTCGAATGTCACGCAGGTAGCTATAATCTCCCACGTGGTAAGGTCAATTGCTGCTGTAACCACAAATGCACGACTGACTTCTGTTGTTAATTTCATTTGTTTTTTATTTCCTTCTATGTTTCTCATTCTAACACTTTTCATCGTATTGCACAGGGACGAAAGCTTGACACACGTGTCTAAGGAAACCACAAGGGTTTGTTCTCATTCCCTTTTTTCTTTTTGATGAACAATTATCCAAGTAAGCCATTCCACATTGTTGATTTTCTTGGACTAGGATGTCACGCAGCTAGCTATAATCTCCCACGTGGTAAGGTCAATTGCTGCTGTAACCACAAATGCACGACTGACTTCTGTTGTTAATTTCATTTGTTTTTTATTTCCTTCTATGTTTCTCATTCTAACACTTTTCATCGTATTGCACAGGGACGAAAGCTTGACACACGTGTCTAAGGAAACCATTTTGGTATAAGGGACTGTTCTTATTCCCTTCTTTTTGTTTAAGGTAGCTATAATCTCCCACGTGGTAAGGTCAATTGCTGCTGTAACCACAAATGCACGACTGACTTCTGTTGTTGATTTCATTCGTTTGTTATTTTCTTCAATGTTTCTCATTCTAACACTTTTCATCGTATTGCACAGGGACGAAAGCTTGACACACGTGTCTAAGGAAACCATTTCGGTATAAGGGACTGTTCTTATTCCCTCCTTTTTGTTCAATCAACAATTATCCAAGTAAGCCATTCCACATTGTTGATTTTCTTGGACTCGGATGTCACGCAGGTAGCTATAATCTCCCACGTGGTAAGGTCAATTGCTGCTGTAACCACAAATGCACGACTGACTTCTGTTGTTGATTTCATTTGTTTGTTATTTCCTTCAATGTTTCTCATTCTAACACTTTTCATGGTATTGCACAGGGACGAAAGCTTGACACGCGTGTCTAAGGAAACCACTTTGGTATAAGGGACTGTTCTTATTCCCTTCTTTTTGTTTAATGAACAATTATCCAAGTAAGCCATTCCAAATTGTTGATTTTCCTGGACTTGGATGTCACGCAGGTAGCTATAATCTCCCACGTGGTAAGGTCAATTGCTGCTGTAACCACAAATGCACGACTGAATTCTGTTGTTGATTTCATTTGTTTGTTATTTCTTTCTATGTTTCTCATTCTAACACTTTTCATCGTATTGCACAGGGACGAAAGCTTGACAAACGTGTCTAAGGAAACCACTTTGGTATAAGGGACTGTTCTTATTCCATTCTTTTTGTTTAATGAACAATTATCCAAGTAAGCCATTCCACATTGTTGATTTTCTTGGACTCGGATGACACGCGGGTAGCCATAATCTCCCACGTGGTAAGGTCAATTGCTGCTGTAACCACAATTGGACGGCTGACTTCTGTTGTTGATTTCAATTGTTTGTTATTTCCTTCAATGTTTCTCATTCTAACACTTCTCATCGTATTGCACAGGGACGAAAGCTTGACACACGTGTCTATGGAAACCACATTGGTATAAGGGACTGTTCTTATTCCCTTCTTTCTGTATGATGATCAATTATCCAAGTAAGCCATTCCACATTGTTGATTTTCTTGGACTCGGATGACAAGCAGGTAGCTATAATCTTTAACGTGGTAAGGTCAATTGCTGCTGTAACCACAAATGCACGACTGACTTCTAATGTTGATTTCATTCGTTTGTTATTTTCTTCAATGTTTCTCATTCTAACACTTTTCATCGTATTGCACAGGGACGAAAGCTTGACACACGTGTCTAAGGAAAACACTTTTTTTTGTTTAATCAACAATTATCCAAGTAGGCCATTCCACATTGTTGATTTTCTTGGACTCGGATGTCACGCAGGTAGCTATAATCTCCCACGTGGTAAGGTCAATTGCTGCTGTAACCACAAATGCACGACTGACTTCTAATGTTGATTTCATTCGTTTGTTATTTTCTTCAATGTTTCTCATTCTAACACTTTTCATCGTATTGCACAGGGACGAAAGCTTGACACGCGTGTCTAAGGAAACCACTTTGGTATAAGGGACTGTTCTTATTCCCTTCTTTTTGTTTAATGAACAATTATACAAGTAAGCCATTCCACATTGTTGATTTTCTTGGACTCGGATGTCACGCAGCTAGCTATAATCTCCCACGTGGTAAGGTCAATTGCTGCTGTAACCACAAATGCACGACTGACTTCTGTTGTTAATTTCATTTGTTTGTTATTTCTTTCTATGTTTCTCATTCTAACACTTTTCATCGTATTGCACAGGGACGAAAGCTTGACACACGTGTCTAAGGAAACCACAAGGGTTTGTTCTCATTCCCTTTTTTCTTTTTGATGAACAATTATCCAAGTAAGCCATTCCACATTGTTGATTTTCTTGGACTCGGATGTCACGCAGGTAGCTATAATCTCCCACGTGGTAAGGTCAATTGCTGCTGTAACCACAAATGCTCGACTGACTTCTGTTGTTGATTTCATTTGTTTGTTATTTCCTTCAATGTTTCTCATTCTAACACTTTTCATCGTATTGCACAGGGACGAAAGCTTGACACACGTGTCTAAGGAAACCATTTTGGTATAAGGGACTGTTCTTATTCCCTTCTTTTTGTTTAAGGTAGCTATAATCTCCCACGTGGTAAGGTCAATTGCTGCTGTAACCACAAATGCACTACTGACTTCTGTTGTTGATTTCATTCGTTTGTTATTTTCTTCAATGTTTCTCATTCTAACACTTTTCATCGTATTGCACAAGGACGAAAGCTTGACACACGTGTCTATGGAAACCACATCGGTATAAGGGACTGTTCTTATTCCATTCTTTCTGTATAATGATCAATTATCCAAGTAAGCCATTCCACATTGTTGATTTTCTTGGACTCGGATGTCACGCAGGTAGCTATAATCTCCCACGTGGTATGGTCAATTGCTGCTGTAACCACAAATGCACGACTGACTTCTGTTGTTGATTTCATTTGTTTGTTATTTCCTTCAATGTTTCTCATTCTAACACTTTTCATCGTATTACACAGGGACGAAAGCTTGACTTACGTGTCTAAGGAAGCCACATTGGAATGAGGGACTGTTCTCATTCCCTTCTTTTTGTTTAATGAACAATTATCCAAGTAAGCCATTCCACATTGTTGATTTTCTTGGACTCGGATGTCACGCAGGTAGCTATAATCTCCCACGTGGTAAGGTCCATTGCTGCTGTAACCACGAATGCACGATTGACTTCTATTGTTGATTTCATTTGTTTGTTATTTCCTTCTATGTTTCTCATTCTAACACTTTTGATCGTATTGCACAGGGACGAAAGCTTGACACACGTGTCTAAGGAAACCACAAGGGTTTGTTCTCATTCCCTTTTTTTCTTTTTGATGAACAATTATCCAAGTAAGCCATTCCACATTGTTGATTTTCTTGGACTCGGATGTCACGCAGGTAGCTATAATCTCCCACGTGGTAAGGTCCATTGCTGCTGTAACCACGAATGCACGATTGACTTCTGTTGTTGATTTCATTTGTTTGTTATTTCCTTCTATGTTTCTCATTCTTACACTTTTCATCGTATTGCACAGGGACGAAAGCTTGACACACGTGTCTATGGAAACCACATCGTTATACCTATAAGGGACTGTTCTTATTCCATTCTTTCTGTATAATGATCAATTATCCAAGTGAGCTATTCCACATTGTTGATTTTCTTGGACTCGAATGTCACGCAGGTAGCTATAATCTTCCACGTGGTGAGGTCAATTGCTGCTGTAACCACAAATGCACGACTGACTTCTGTTGTTGATTTCATTTGTTTGTTATTTCCTTCAATGTTTCTCATTCTAACACTTTTCATGGTATTGCACAGGGACGAAAGCTTGACACGCGTGTCTAAGGAAACCACTTTGGTATAAGGGACTGTTCTTATTCCCTTCTTTTTGTTTAATGAACAATTATCCAAGTAAGCCATTCCAAATTGTTGATTTTCCTGGACTTGGATGTCACGCAGGTAGCTATAATCTCCCACGTGGTAAGGTCAATTGCTGCTGTAACCACAAATGCACGACTGAATTCTGTTGTTGATTTCATTTGTTTGTTATTTCTTTCTATGTTTCTCATTCTAACACTTTTCATCGTATTGCACAGGGACGAAAGCTTGACAAACGTGTCTAAGGAAACCACTTTGGTATAAGGGACTGTTCTTATTCCATTCTTTTTGTTTAATGAACAATTATCCAAGTAAGCCATTCCACATTGTTGATTTTCTTGGACTCGGATGACACGCGGGTAGCCATAATCTCCCACGTGGTAAGGTCAATTGCTGCTGTAACCACAATTGGACGGCTGACTTCTGTTGTTGATTTCAATTGTTTGTTATTTCCTTCAATGTTTCTCATTCTAACACTTCTCATCGTATTGCACAGGGACGAAAGCTTGACACACGTGTCTATGGAAACCACATTGGTATAAGGGACTGTTCTTATTCCCTTCTTTCTGTATGATGATCAATTATCCAAGTAAGCCATTCCACATTGTTGATTTTCTTGGACTCGGATGACAAGCAGGTAGCTATAATCTTTAACGTGGTAAGGTCAATTGCTGCTGTAACCACAAATGCACGACTGACTTCTGTTGTTGATTTCATTTCTTTGTTATTTCCTTCTATGTTTCTCATTCTAACACTTTTCATCGTATTGCAGAGGGACGAGAGCTTGACACACGTGTCTAAGGAAAACACTTTTTTTTGTTTAATCAACAATTATCCAAGTAGGCCATTCCACATTGTTGATTTTCTTGGACTCGGATGTCACGCAGGTAGCTATAATCTCCCACGTGGTAAGGTCAATTGCTGCTGTAACCACAAATGCACGACTGACTTCTAATGTTGATTTCATTCGTTTGTTATTTTCTTCAATGTTTCTCATTCTAACACTTTTCATCGTATTGCACAGGGACGAAAGCTTGACACGCGTGTCTAAGGAAACCACTTTGGTATAAGGGACTGTTCTTATTCCCTTCTTTTTGTTTAATGAACAATTATACAAGTAAGCCATTCCACATTGTTGATTTTCTTGGACTCGGATGTCACGCAGCTAGCTATAATCTCCCACGTGGTAAGGTCAATTGCTGCTGTAACCACAAATGCACGACTGACTTCTGTTGTTAATTTCATTTGTTTGTTATTTCTTTCTATGTTTCTCATTCTAACACTTTTCATCGTATTGCACAGGGACGAAAGCTTGACACACGTGTCTAAGGAAACCACAAGGGTTTGTTCTCATTCCCTTTTTTCTTTTTGATGAACAATTATCCAAGTAAGCCATTCCACATTGTTGATTTTCTTGGACTCGGATGTCACGCAGGTAGCTATAATCTCCCACGTGGTAAGGTCAATTGCTGCTGTAACCACAAATGCTCGACTGACTTCTGTTGTTGATTTCATTCGTTTGTTATTTTCTTCAATGTTTCTCATTCTAACACTTTTCATCGTATTGCACAAGGACGAAAGCTTGACACACGTGTCTATGGAAACCACATCGGTATAAGGGACTGTTCTTATTCCATTCTTTCTGTATAATGATCAATTATCCAAGTAAGCCATTCCACATTGTTGATTTTCTTGGACTCGGATGTCACGCAGGTAGCTATAATCTCCCACGTGGTATGGTCAATTGCTGCTGTAACCACAAATGCACGACTGACTTCTGTTGTTGATTTCATTTGTTTGTTATTTCCTTCAATGTTTCTCATTCTAACACTTTTCATCGTATTACACAGGGACGAAAGCTTGACTTACGTGTCTAAGGAAGCCACATTGGAATGAGGGACTGTTCTCATTCCCTTCTTTTTGTTTAATGAACAATTATCCAAGTAAGCCATTCCACATTGTTGATTTTCTTGGACTCGGATGTCACGCAGGTAGCTATAATCTCCCACGTGGTAAGGTCCATTGCTGCTGTAACCACGAATGCACGATTGACTTCTATTGTTGATTTCATTTGTTCGTTATTTCCTTCTATGTTTCTCATTCTAACACTTTTGATCGTATTGCACAGGGACGAAAGCTTGACACACGTGTCTAAGGAAACCACAAGGGTTTGTTCTCATTCCCTTTTTTTCTTTTTGATGAACAATTATCCAAGTAAGCCATTCCACATTGTTGATTTTCTTGGACTCGGATGTCACGCAGGTAGCTATAATCTCCCACGTGGTAAGGTCCATTGCTGCTGTAACCACGAATGCACGATTGACTTCTGTTGTTGATTTCATTTGTTTGTTATTTCCTTCTATGTTTCTCATTCTTACACTTTTCATCGTATTGCACAGGGACGAAAGCTTGACACACGTGTCTATGGAAACCACATCGTTATACCTATAAGGGACTGTTCTTATTCCATTCTTTCTGTATAATGATCAATTATCCAAGTAAGCTATTCCACATTGTTGATTTTCTTGGACTCGAATGTCACGCAGGTAGCTATAATCTTCCACGTGGTGAGGTCAATTGCTGCTGTAACCACAAATGCACGACTGACTTCTGTTGTTGATTTCATTTGTTTGTTATTTCCTTCAATGTTTCTCATTCTAACTCTTTTCATCGTATTACACAGGGACGAAAGCTTGACTTTCGTGTCTAAGGAAGCCACATTGGTATGAGGGACTGTTCTTATTCCCTTTTTTCTTTTTGATGAACAATTATCCAAGTAAGCCATTCCACATTGTTGATTTTCTTGGACTAGGATGTCACGCAGCTAGCTATAATCTCCCACGTGGTAAGGTCAATTGCTGCTGTAACCACAAATGCACGACTGACTTCTGTTGTTGATTTCATTCGTTTGTTATTTTCTTCAATGTTTCTCATTCTAACACTTTTCATCGTATTGCACAGGGACGAAAGCTTGACACACGTGTCTAAGGAAACCATTTTGGTATAAGGGACTGTTCTTATTCCCTCGTTTTTGTTTAATGAACAATTATCCAAGTAAGCCATTCCACATTGTTGATTTTCTTGGACTCGGATGTCACGCAGGTAGCTATAATCTCTCACGTGGTAAGGTCCATTGCTGCTGTAACCACGAATGCACGATTGACTTCTGTTGTTGATTTCATTTGTTTGTTATTTCCTTTTATGTTTCTCATTCTTACACTTTTCATCGTATTGCACAGGGACGAAAGCTTGAAACACGTGTCTAAGGAAACCACTTTGGTATAAGGGACTGTTCTTATTCCCTTCTTTTTGTTTAATGAACAATTATCCAAGTAAGCCATTCCACATTGTTGATTTTCTTGGACTCGGATGTCACGCAGGTAGCTATAATCTCCCACGTGGTAAGGTCAATTGCTGCTGTAACCACAAATGCACGACTGACTTCTGTTGTTGATTTCATTAGTTTGTTATTTTATTCAATGTTTCTCATTCTAACACTTCTCATCGTATTGCACAGGGACGAGAGCTTGACACACGTGTCTAAGGAAACCACTTTGGTATGAGGGACTGTTCTTATTCCCTTCTTTTTGTTCAATCAACAATTATCCAAGTAAGCCATTCCACATTGTTGATTTTCTTGGACTCGGATGTCACGCAGGTAGCTATAATCTCCCACGTGGTAAGGTCCATTGCTGGTGTAACCACGAATGCACGATTGACTTCTGTTGTTGATTTCATTTGTTTGTTATTTCCTTCTATGTTTCTCATTCTAACACTTTTCATCGTATTGCACAGGGACGAAAGCTTGACACACGTGTCTATGGAAACCACATCGGTATAAGGGACTGTTCTTATTCCATTCTTTCTGTATAATGATCAATTATCCAAGTAAGCTATTCCACATTGTTGATTTTCTTGGACTCGAATGTCACGCAGGTAGCTATAATCTCCCACGTGGTGAGGTCAATTGCTGCTGTAACCACAAATGCACGACTGACTTCTGTTGTTGATTTCATTTGTTTGTTATTTCCTTCAATGTTTCTCATTCTAACTCTTTTCATCGTATTACACAGGGACGAAAGCTTGACTTTCGTGTCTAAGGAAGCCACATTGGTATGAGGGACTGTTCTTATTCCCTTTTTTCTTTTTGATGAACAATTATCCAAGTAAGCCATTCCACATTGTTGATTTTCTTGGACTAGGATGTCACGCAGCTAGCTATAATCTCCCACGTGGTAAGGTCAATTGCTGCTGTAACCACAAATGCACGACTGACTTCTGTTGTTAATTTCATTTGTTTGTTATTTCCTTCTATGTTTCTCATTCTAACACTTTTCATCGTATTGCACAGGGACGAAAGCTTGACACACGTGTCTAAGGAAACCACAAGGGTTTGTTCTCATTCCCTTTTTTCTTTTTGATGAACAATTATCCAAGTAAGCCATTCCACATTGTTGATTTTCTTGGACTCGGATATCACGCAGGTAGCTATAATCTCCCACGTGGTAAGGTCAATTGCTGCTGTAACCACAAATGTTCGACTGACTTCTGTTGTTGATTTCATTTGTTTGTTATTTCCTTCAATGTTTCTCATTCTAACACTTTTCATCGTATTGCACAGGGACGAAAGCTTGACACACGTGTCTAAGGAAACCATTTTGGTATAAGGGACTGTTCTTATTCCCTTCTTTTTGTTTAAGGTAGCTATAATCTCCCAGGTGGTAAGGTCAATTGCTGCTGTAACCACAAATGCACGACTGACTTCTGTTGTTGATTTCATTCGTTTGTAATTTTCTTCAATGTTTCTCATTCTAACACTTTTCATCGTATTGCACAGGGACGAAAGCTTGACACACGTGTCTAAGGAAACCATTTTGGTATAAGGGACTGTTCTTATTCCCTCCTTTTTGTTCAATCAACAATTATCCAAGTAAGCCATTCCACATTGTTGATTTTCTTGGACTCGGATGTCACGCAGGTAGCTATAATCTCCCACGTGGTAAGGTCAATTGCTGCTGTAACCACAAATGCACGACTGACTTCTGTTGTTGATTTCATTTGTTTGTTATTTCCTTCAATGTTTCTCATTCTAACACTTTTCATGGTATTGCACAGGGACGAAAGCTTGACACGCGTGTCTAAGGAAACCACTTTGGTATAAGGGACTGTTCTTATTCCCTTCTTTTTGTTTAATGAACAATTATCCAAGTAAGCCATTCCAAATTGTTGATTTTCCTGGACTTGGATGTCACGCAGGTAGCTATAATCTCCCACGTGGTAAGGTCAATTGCTGCTGTAACCACAAATGCACGACTGAATTCTGTTGTTGATTTCATTTGTTTGTTATTTCTTTCTATGTTTCTCATTCTTACACTTTTCATCGTATTGCACAGGGACGAAAGCTTGACAAACGTGTCTAAGGAAACCACTTTGGTATAAGGGACTGTTCTTATTCCATTCTTTTTGTTTAATGAACAATTATCCAAGTAAGCCATTCCACATTGTTGATTTTCTTGGACTCGGATGACACGCGGGTAGCTATAATCTCCCACGTGGTAAGGTCAATTGCTGCTGTAACCACAATTGGACGGCTGACTTCTGTTGTTGATTTCAATTGTTTGTTATTTCCTTCAATGTTTCTCATTCTAACACTTCTCATCGTATTGCACAGGGACGAAAGCTTGACACACGTGTCTATGGAAACCACATTGGTATAAGGGACTGTTCTTATTCCCTTCTTTCTGTATGATGATCAATTATCCAAGTAAGCCATTCCACATTGTTGATTTTCTTGGACTCGGATGACAAGCAGGTAGCTATAATCTTTAACGTGGTAAGGTCAATTGCTTCTGTAACCACAAATGCACGACTGACTTCTGTTGTTGATTTCATTTCTTTGTTATTTCCTTCTATGTTTCTCATTCTAACACTTTTCATCGTATTGCAGAGGGACGAGAGCTTGACACACGTGTCTAAGGAAAACACTTTTTTTTGTTTAATCAACAATTATCCAAGTAGGCCATTCCACATTGTTGATTTTCTTGGACTCGGATGTCACGCAGGTAGCTATAATCTCCCACGTGGTAAGGTCAATTGCTGCTGTAACCACAAATGCACGACTGACTTCTAATGTTGATTTCATTCGTTTGTTATTTTCTTCAATGTTTCTCATTCTAACACTTTTCATCGTATTGCACAGGGACGAAAGCTTGACACGCGTGTCTAAGGAAACCACTTTGGTATAAGGGACTGTTCTTATTCCCTTCTTTTTGTTTAATGAACAATTATACAAGTAAGCCATTCCACATTGTTGATTTTCTTGGACTCGGATGTCACGCAGGTAGCTAGAATCTCCCACGTGGTAAGGTCAATTGCTGCTGTAACCACAAATGCACGACTGACTTCTGTTGTTGATTTCATTTGTTTGTTTTTTCCTTCTATGTTTCTCATTCTTACACTTTTCATCGTATTGCACAGGGACGAAAGCTTGACACACGTGTCTATGGAAACCACATTGGTATAAGGGACTGTCCTTACTTCATTCTTTCTGTATAATGATCAATTATCCAAGTAAGTCATTCCACATTGTTGATTTTCTTGGACTCGGATGTCACGCAGGTAGTTTTAATCTCCCACGTGGTAAGGTCAATTGCTGCTGAAACCACAAATGCACGACTGACTTCTGTTGTTGATTTCATTCGTTTGTTATTTTCTTCAATGTTTCTCATTCTAACACTTTTCATCGTATTGCACAGGGACGAAAGCTTGACACACGTGTCTAAGGAAACCACTTTGGTATGAGGGACTGTTCTTATTCCCTTCTTTTTGTTCAATCAACAATTATCCAAGTAAGCCATTCCACATTGTTGATTTTCTTGGACTCGGATGTCACGCAGCTAGCTATAATCTCCCACGTGGTAAGGTCAATTGCTGCTGTAACCACAAATGCACGACTGACTTCTGTTGTTAATTTCATTTGTTTGTTATTTCTTTCTATGTTTCTCATTCTAACACTTTTCATCGTATTGCACAGGGACGAAAGCTTGACACACGTGTCTAAGGAAACCACAAGGGTTTGTTCTCATTCCCTTTTTTCTTTTTGATGAACAATTATCCAAGTAAGCCATTCCACATTGTTGATTTTCTTGGACTCGGATGTCACGCAGGTAGCTATAATCTCCCACGTGGTAAGGTCAATTGCTGCTGTAACCACAAATGCTCGACTGACTTCTGTTGTTGATTTCATTTGTTTGTTATTTCCTTCAATGTTTCTCATTCTAACACTTTTCATCGTATTGCACAGGGACGAAAGCTTGACACACGTGTCTAAGGAAACCATTTTGGTATAAGGGACTGTTCTTATTCCCTTCTTTTTGTTTAAGGTAGCTATAATCTCCCACGTGGTAAGGTCAATTGCTGCTGTAACCACAAATGCACTACTGACTTCTGTTGTTGATTTCATTCGTTTGTTATTTTCTTCAATGTTTCTCATTCTAACACTTTTCATCGTATTGCACAAGGACGAAAGCTTGACACACGTGTCTATGGAAACCACATCGGTATAAGGGACTGTTCTTATTCCATTCTTTCTGTATAATGATCAATTATCCAAGTAAGCCATTCCACATTGTTGATTTTCTTGGACTCGGATGTCACGCAGGTAGCTATAATCTCCCACGTGGTATGGTCAATTGCTGCTGTAACCACAAATGCACGACTGACTTCTGTTGTTGATTTCATTTGTTTGTTATTTCCTTCAATGTTTCTCATTCTAACACTTTTCATCGTATTACACAGGGACGAAAGCTTGACTTACGTGTCTAAGGAAGCCACATTGGAATGAGGGACTGTTCTCATTCCCTTCTTTTTGTTTAATGAACAATTATCCAAGTAAGCCATTCCACATTGTTGATTTTCTTGGACTCGGATGTCACGCAGGTAGCTATAATCTCCCACGTGGTAAGGTCCATTGCTGCTGTAACCACGAATGCACGATTGACTTCTATTTTTGATTTCATTTGTTTGTTATTTCCTTCTATGTTTCTCATTCTAACACTTTTGATCGTATTGCACAGGGACGAAAGCTTGACACACGTGTCTAAGGAAACCACAAGGGTTTGTTCTCATTCCCTTTTTTTCTTTTTGATGAACAATTATCCAAGTAAGCCATTCCACATTGTTGATTTTCTTGGACTCGGATGTCACGCAGGTAGCTATAATCTCCCACGTGGTAAGGTCCATTGCTGCTGTAACCACGAATGCACGATTGACTTCTGTTGTTGATTTCATTTGTTTGTTATTTCCTTCTATGTTTCTCATTCTTACACTTTTCATCGTATTGCACAGGGACGAAAGCTTGACACACGTGTCTATGGAAACCACATCGTTATACCTATAAGGGACTGTTCTTATTCCATTCTTTCTGTATAATGATCAATTATCCAAGTAAGCTATTCCACATTGTTGATTTTCTTGGACTCGAATGTCACGCAGGTAGCTATAATCTTCCACGTGGTGAGGTCAATTGCTGCTGTAACCACAAATGCACGACTGACTTCTGTTGTTGATTTCATTTGTTTGTTATTTCCTTCAATGTTTCTCATTCTAACTCGTTTCATCGTATTACACAGGGACGAAAGCTTGACTTTCGTGTCTAAGGAAGCCACATTGGTATGAGGGACTGTTCTTATTCCCTTTTTTCTTTTTGATGAACAATTATCCAAGTAAGCCATTCCACATTGTTGATTTTCTTGGACTAGGATGTCACGCAGCTAGCTATAATCTCCCACGTGGTAAGGTCAATTGCTGCTGTAACCACAAATGCACGACTGACTTCTGTTGTTGATTTCATTCGTTTGTTATTTTCTTCAATGTTTCTCATTCTAACACTTTTCATCGTATTGCACAGGGACGAAAGCTTGACACACGTGTCTAAGGAAACCATTTTGGTATAAGGGACTGTTCTTATTCCCTCGTTTTTGTTTAATGAACAATTATCCAAGTAAGCCGTTCCACATTGTTGATTTTCTTGGACTCGGATGTCACGCAGGTAGCTATAATCTCTCACGTGGTAAGGTCCATTGCTGCTGTAACCACGAATGCACGATTGACTTCTGTTGTTGATTTCATTTGTTTGTTATTTCCTTTTATGTTTCTCATTCTTACACTTTTCATCGTATTGCACAGGGACGAAAGCTTGAAACACGTGTCTAAGGAAACCACTTTGGTATAAGGGACTGTTCTTATTCCCTTCTTTTTGTTTAATGAACAATTATCCAAGTAAGCCATTCCACATTGTTGATTTTCTTGGACTCGGATGTCACGCAGGTAGCTATAATCTCCCACGTGGTAAGGTCAATTGCTGCTGTAACCACAAATGCACGACTGACTTCTGTTGTTGATTTCATTCGTTTGTTATTTTATTCAATGTTTCTCATTCTAACACTTCTCATCGTATTGCACAGGGACGAGAGCTTGACACACGTGTCTAAGGAAACCACTTTGGTATGAGGGACTGTTCTTATTCCCTTCTTTTTGTTCAATCAACAATTATCCAAGTAAGCCATTCCACATTGTTGATTTTCTTGGACTCGGATGTCACGCAGGTAGCTATAATCTCCCACGTGGTAAGGTCCATTGCTGGTGTAACCACGAATGCACGATTGACTTCTGTTGTTGATTTCATTTGTTTGTTATTTCCTTCTATGTTTCTCATTCTAACACTTTTCATCGTATTGCACAGGGACGAAAGCTTGACACACGTGTCTATGGAAACCACATCGGTATAAGGGACTGTTCTTATTCCATTCTTTCTGTATAATGATCAATTATCCAAGTAAGCTATTCCACATTGTTGATTTTCTTGGACTCGAATGTCACGCAGGTAGCTATAATCTCCCACGTGGTGAGGTCAATTGCTGCTGTAACCACAAATGCACGACTGACTTCTGTTGTTGATTTCATTTGTTTGTTATTTCCTTCAATGTTTCTCATTCTAACTCTTTTCATCGTATTACACAGGGACGAAAGCTTGACTTTCGTGTCTAAGGAAGCCACATTGGTATGAGGGACTGTTCTTATTCCCTTTTTTCTTTTTGATGAACAATTATCCAAGTAAGCCATTCCACATTGTTGATTTTCTTGGACTAGGATGTCACGCAGCTAGCTATAATCTCCCACGTGGTAAGGTCAATTGCTGCTGTAACCACAAATGCACGACTGACTTCTGTTGTTAATTTCATTTGTTTGTTATTTCCTTCTATGTTTCTCATTCTAACACTTTTCATCGTATTGCACAGGGACGAAAGCTTGACACACGTGTCTAAGGAAACCACAAGGGTTTGTTCTCATTCCCTTTTTTCTTTTTGATGAACAATTATCCAAGTAAGCCATTCCACATTGTTGATTTTCTTGGACTCGGATATCACGCAGGTAGCTATAATCTCCCACGTGGTAAGGTCAATTGCTACTGTAACCACAAATGTTCGACTGACTTCTGTTGTTGATTTCATTTGTTTGTTATTTCCTTCAATGTTTCTCATTCTAACACTTTTCATCGTATTGCACAGGGACGAAAGCTTGACACACGTGTCTAAGGAAACCATTTTGGTATAAGGGACTGTTCTTATTCCCTTCTTTTTGTTTAAGGTAGCTATAATCTCCCAGGTGGTAAGGTCAATTGCTGCTGTAACCACAAATGCACGACTGACTTCTGTTGTTGATTTCATTCGTTTGTAATTTTCTTCAATGTTTCTCATTCTAACACTTTTCATCGTATTGCACAGGGACGAAAGCTTGACACACGTGTCTAAGGAAACCATTTTGGTATAAGGGACTGTTCTTATTCCCTCCTTTTTGTTCAATCAACAATTATCCAAGTAAGCCATTCCACATTGTTGATTTTCTTGGACTCGGATGTCACGCAGGTAGCTATAATCTCCCACGTGGTAAGGTCAATTGCTGCTGTAACCACAAATGCACGACTGACTTCTGTTGTTGATTTCATTTGTTTGTTATTTCCTTCAATGTTTCTCATTCTAACACTTTTCATGGTATTGCACAGGGACGAAAGCTTGACACGCGTGTCTAAGGAAACCACTTTGGTATAAGGGACTGTTCTTATTCCCTTCTTTTTGTTTAATGAACAATTATCCAAGTAAGCCATTCCAAATTGTTGATTTTCCTGGACTTGGATGTCACGCAGGTAGCTATAATCTCCCACGTGGTAAGGTCAATTGCTGCTGTAACCACAAATGCACGACTGAATTCTGTTGTTGATTTCATTTGTTTGTTATTTCTTTCTATGTTTCTCATTCTTACACTTTTCATCGTATTGCACAGGGACGAAAGCTTGACAAACGTGTCTAAGGAAACCACTTTGGTATAAGGGACTGTTCTTATTCCATTCTTTTTGTTTAATGAACAATTATCCAAGTAAGCCATTCCACATTGTTGATTTTCTTGGACTCGGATGACACGCGGGTAGCTATAATCTCCCACGTGGTAAGGTCAATTGCTGCTGTAACCACAAATGGACGGCTGACTTCTGTTGTTGATTTCAATTGTTTGTTATTTCCTTCAATGTTTCTCATTCTAACACTTCTCATCGTATTGCACAGGGACGAAAGCTTGACACACGTGTCTATGGAAACCACATTGGTATAAGGGACTGTTCTTATTCCCTTCTTTCTGTATGATGATCAATTATCCAAGTAAGCCATTCCACATTGTTGATTTTCTTGGACTCGGATGACAAGCAGGTAGCTATAATCTTTAACGTGGTAAGGTCAATTGCTTCTGTAACCACAAATGCACGACTGACTTCTGTTGTTGATTTCATTTCTTTGTTATTTCCTTCTATGTTTCTCATTCTAACACTTTTCATCGTATTGCAGAGGGACGAGAGCTTGACACACGTGTCTAAGGAAAACACTTTTTTTTGTTTAATCAACAATTATCCAAGTAGGCCATTCCACATTGTTGATTTTCTTGGACTCGGATGTCACGCAGGTAGCTATAATCTCCCACGTGGTAAGGTCAATTGCTGCTGTAACCACAAATGCACGACTGACTTCTAATGTTGATTTCATTCGTTTGTTATTTTCTTCAATGTTTCTCATTCTAACACTTTTCATCGTATTGCACAGGGACGAAAGCTTGACACGCGTGTCTAAGGAAACCACTTTGGTATAAGGGACTGTTCTTATTCCCTTCTTTTTGTTTAATGAACAATTATACAAGTAAGCCATTCCACATTGTTGATTTTCTTGGACTCGGATGTCACGCAGGTAGCTAGAATCTCCCACGTGGTAAGGTCAATTGCTGCTGTAACCACAAATGCACGACTGACTTCTGTTGTTGATTTCATTTGTTTGTTTTTTCCTTCTATGTTTCTCATTCTTACACTTTTCATCGTATTGCACAGGGACGAAAGCTTGACACACGTGTCTATGGAAACCACATTGGTATAAGGGACTGTCCTTACTTCATTCTTTCTGTATAATGATCAATTATCCAAGTAAGTCATTCCACATTGTTGATTTTCTTGGACTCGGATGTCACGCAGGTAGTTTTAATCTCCCACGTGGTAAGGTCAATTGCTGCTGAAACCACAAATGCACGACTGACTTCTGTTGTTGATTTCATTCGTTTGTTATTTTCTTCAATGTTTCTCATTCTAACACTTTTCATCGTATTGCACAGGGACGAAAGCTTGACACACGTGTCTAAGGAAACCACTTTGGTATGAGGGACTGTTCTTATTCCCTTCTTTTTGTTCAATCAACAATTATCCAAGTGAGCCATTCCACATTGTTGATTTTCTTGGACTCGGATGTCACGCAGGTAGCTATAATCTCTTACGTGGTAAGGTCAATTGCTGCTGTAACCACAAATGCACGACGGACTTCTGTTGTTGATTTCAGTTGTTTGTTATTTCCTTCAATGTTTCTCATTCTAACACTTTTCATGGTATTGCACTGGGACGAAAGCTTGACGCGTGTCTAAGGAAACCACTTTGGTATAAGGGACTGTTCTTATTCCCTTCTTTTTGTTTAAGGTAGCTATAATCTCCCACGTGGTAAGGTCAATTGCTGCTGTAACCACAAATGCACGACTGACTTCTGTTGTTGATTTCATTCGTTTGTTATTTTCTTCAATGTTTCTCATTCTAACACATTTCATCATATTGCACAAGGACGAAAGCTTGACACACGTGTCTATGGAAACCACATCGGTATAAGGGACTGTTCTTATTCCATTCTTTCTGTATAATGATCAATTATCCAAGTAAGCCATTCCACATTGTTGATTTTCTTGGACTCGGATGTCACGCAGGTAGCTATAATCTCCCACGTGGTATGGTCAATTGCTGCTGTAACCACAAATGCACGACTGACTTCTGTTGTTGATTTCATTTGTTTGTTATTTCCTTCAATGTTTCTCATTCTAACACTTTTCATCGTATTACACAGGGACGAAAGCTTGACTTACGTGTCTAAGGAAGCCACATTGGAATGAGGGACTGTTCTCATTCCCTTCTTTTTGTTTAATGAACAATTATATAAGTAAGCCATTCCACATTGTTGATTTTCTTGGACTCGGATGTCACGCAGGTAGCTATAATCTCCCACGTGGTAAGGTCCATTGCTGCTGTAACCACGAATGCACGATTGACTTTTATTGTTGATTTCATTTGTTTGTTATTTCCTTCTATGTTTCTCATTCTAACACTTTTGATCGTATTGCACAGGGACGAAAGCTTGACACACGTGTCTAAGGAAACCACAAGGGTTTGTTCTCATTCCCTTTTTTTCTTTTTGATGAACAATTATCCAAGTAAGCCATTCCACATTGTTGATTTTCTTGGACTCGGATGTCACGCAGGTAGCTATAATCTCCCACGTGGTAAGGTCCATTGCTGCTGTAACCACGAATGCACGATTGACTTCTGTTGTTGATTTCATTTGTTTGTTATTTCCTTCTATGTTTCTCATTCTTACACTTTTCATCGTATTGCACAGGGACGAAAGCTTGACACACGTGTCTATGGAAACCACATCGTTATACCTATAAGGGACTGTTCTTATTCCATTCTTTCTGTATAATGATCAATTATCCAAGTAAGCTATTCCACATTGTTGATTTTCTTGGACTCGAATGTCACGCAGGTAGCTATAATCTTCCACGTGGTGAGGTCAATTGCTGCTGTAACCACAAATGCACGACTGACTTCTGTTGTTGATTTCATTTGTTTGTTATTTCCTTCAATGTTTCTCATTCTAACTCTTTTCATCGTATTACACAGGGACGAAAGCTTGACTTTCGTGTCTAAGGAAGCCACATTGGTATGAGGGACTGTTCTTATTCCCTTTTTTCTTTTTGATGAACAATTATCCAAGTAAGCCATTCCACATTGTTGATTTTCTTGGACTAGGATGTCACGCAGCTAGCTATAATCTCCCACGTGGTAAGGTCAATTGCTGCTGTAACCACAAATGCACGACTGACTTCTGTTGTTGATTTCATTCGTTTGTTATTTTCTTCAATGTTTCTCATTCTAACACTTTTCATCGTATTGCACAGGGACGAAAGCTTGACACATGTGTCTAAGGAAACCATTTTGGTATAAGGGACTGTTCTTATTCCCTCGTTTTTGTTTAATGAACAATTATCCAAGTAAGCCATTCCACATTGTTGATTTTCTTGGACTCGGATGTCACGCAGGTAGCTATAATCTCTCACGTGGTAAGGTCCATTGCTGCTGTAACCACGAATGCACGATTGACTTCTGTTGTTGATTTCATTTGTTTGTTATTTCCTTTTATGTTTCTCATTCTTACACTTTTCATCGTATTGCACAGGGACGAAAGCTTGAAACACGTGTCTAAGGAAACCACTTTGGTATAAGGGACTGTTCTTATTCCCTTCTTTTTGTTTAATGAACAATTATCCAAGTAAGCCATTCCACATTGTTGATTTTCTTGGACTCGGATGTCACGCAGGTAGCTATAATCTCCCACGTGGTAAGGTCAATTGCTGCTGTAACCACAAATGCACGACTGACTTCTGTTGTTGATTTCATTCGTTTGTTATTTTATTCAATGTTTCTCATTCTAACACTTCTCATCGTATTGCACAGGGACGAAAGCTTGACACACGTGTCTAAGGAAACCACTTTGGTATGAGGGACTGTTCTTATTCCCTTCTTTTTGTTCAATCAACAATTATCCAAGTAAGCCATTCCACATTGTTGATTTTCTTGGACTCGGATGTCACGCAGGTAGCTATAATCTCCCACGTGGTAAGGTCCATTGCTGGTGTAACCACGAATGCACGATTGACTTCTGTTGTTGATTTCATTTGTTTGTTATTTCCTTCTATGTTTCTCATTCTAACACTTTTCATCGTATTGCACAGGGACGAAAGCTTGACACACGTGTCTATGGAAACCACATCGGTATAAGGGACTGTTCTTATTCCATTCTTTCTGTATAATGATCAATTATCCAAGTAAGCTATTCCACATTGTTGATTTTCTTGGACTCGAATGTCACGCAGGTAGCTATAATCTCCCACGTGGTGAGGTCAATTGCTGCTGTAACCACAAATGCACGACTGACTTCTGTTGTTGATTTCATTTGTTTGTTATTTCCTTCAATGTTTCTCATTCTAACTCTTTTCATCGTATTACACAGGGACGAAAGCTTGACTTTCGTGTCTAAGGAAGCCACATTGGTATGAGGGACTGTTCTTATTCCCTTTTTTCTTTTTGATGAACAATTATCCAAGTAAGCCATTCCACATTGTTGATTTTCTTGGACTAGGATGTCACGCAGCTAGCTATAATCTCCCACGTGGTAAGGTCAATTGCTGCTGTAACCACAAATGCACGACTGACTTCTGTTGTTAATTTCATTTGTTTGTTATTTCCTTCTATGTTTCTCATTCTAACACTTTTCATCGTATTGCACAGGGACGAAAGCTTGACACACGTGTCTAAGGAAACCACAAGGGTTTGTTCTCATTCCCTTTTTTCTTTTTGATGAACAATTATCCAAGTAAGCCATTCCACATTGTTGATTTTCTTGGACTCGGATATCACGCAGGTAGCTATAATCTCCCACGTGGTAAGGTCAATTGCTGCTGTAACCACAAATGTTCGACTGACTTCTGTTGTTGATTTCATTTGTTTGTTATTTCCTTCAATGTTTCTCATTCTAACACTTTTCATCGAATTGCACAGGGACGAAAGCTCGACACACGTGTCTAAGGAAACCATTTTGGTATAAGGGACTGTTCTTATTCCCTTCTTTTTGTTTAAGGTAGCTATAATCTCCCAGGTGGTAAGGTCAATTGCTGCTGTAACCACAAATGCACGACTGACTTCTGTTGTTGATTTCATTCGTTTGTAATTTTCTTCAATGTTTCTCATTCTAACACTTTTCATCGTATTGCACAGGGACGAAAGCTTGACACACGTGTCTAAGGAAACCATTTTGGTATAAGGGACTGTTCTTATTCCCTCCTTTTTGTTCAATCAACAATTATCCAAGTAAGCCATTCCACATTGTTGATTTTCTTGGACTCGGATGTCACGCAGGTAGCTATAATCTCCCACGTGGTAAGGTCAATTGCTGCTGTAACCACAAATGCACGACTGACTTCTGTTGTTGATTTCATTTGTTTGTTATTTCCTTCAATGTTTCTCATTCTAACACTTTTCATGGTATTGCACAGGGACGAAAGCTTGACACGCGTGTCTAAGGAAACCACTTTGGTATAAGGGACTGTTCTTATTCCCTTCTTTTTGTTTAATGAACAATTATCCAAGTAAGCCATTCCAAATTGTTGATTTTCCTGGACTTGGATGACACGCAGGTAGCTATAATCTCCCACGTGGTAAGGTCAATTGCTGCTGTAACCACAAATGCACGACTGAATTCTGTTGTTGATTTCATTTGTTTGTTATTTCTTTCTATGTTTCTCATTCTTACACTTTTCATCGTATTGCACAGGGACGAAAGCTTGACAAACGTGTCTAAGGAAACCACTTTGGTATAAGGGACTGTTCTTATTCCATTCTTTTTGTTTAATGAACAATTATCCAAGTAAGCCATTCCACATTGTTGATTTTCTTGGACTCGGATGACACGCGGGTAGCTATAATCTCCCACGTGGTAAGGTCAATTGCTGCTGTAACCACAATTGGACGGCTGACTTCTGTTGTTGATTTCAATTGTTTGTTATTTCCTTCAATGTTTCTCATTCTAACACTTCTCATCGTATTGCACAGGGACGAAAGCTTGACACACGTGTCTATGGAAACCACATTGGTATAAGGGACTGTTCTTATTCCCTTCTTTCTGTATGATGATCAATTATCCAAGTAAGCCATTCCACATTGTTGATTTTCTTGGACTCGGATGACAAGCAGGTAGCTATAATCTTTAACGTGGTAAGGTCAATTGCTTCTGTAACCACAAATGCACGACTGACTTCTGTTGTTGATTTCATTTCTTTGTTATTTCCTTCTATGTTTCTCATTCTAACACTTTTCATCGTATTGCAGAGGGACGAGAGCTTGACACACGTGTCTAAGGAAAACACTTTTTTTTGTTTAATCAACAATTATCCAAGTAGGCCATTCCACATTGTTGATTTTCTTGGACTCGGATGTCACGCAGGTAGCTATAATCTCCCACGTGGTAAGGTCAATTGCTGCTGTAACCACAAATGCACGACTGACTTCTTATGTTGATTTCATTCGTTTGTTATTTTCTTCAATGTTTCTCATTCTAACACTTTTCATCGTATTGCACAGGGACGAAAGCTTGACACGCGTGTCTAAGGAAACCACTTTGGTATAAGGGACTGTTCTTATTCCCTTCTTTTTGTTTAATGAACAATTATACAAGTAAGCCATTCCACATTGTTGATTTTCTTGGACTCGGATGTCACGCAGGTAGCTAGAATCTCCCACGTGGTAAGGTCAATTGCTGCTGTAACCACAAATGCACGACTGACTTCTGTTGTTGATTTCATTTGTTTGTTTTTTCCTTCTATGTTTCTCATTCTTACACTTTTCATCGTATTGCACAGGGACGAAAGCTTGACACACGTGTCTATGGAAACCACATTGGTATAAGGGACTGTCCTTACTTCATTCTTTCTGTATAATGATCAATTATCCAAGTAAGTCATTCCACATTGTTGATTTTCTTGGACTCGGATGTCACGCAGGTAGTTTTAATCTCCCACGTGGTAAGGTCAATTGCTGCTGAAACCACAAATGCACGACTGACTTCTGTTGTTGATTTCATTCGTTTGTTATTTTCTTCAATGTTTCTCATTCTAACACTTTTCATCGTATTGCACAGGGACGAAAGCTTGACACACGTGTCTAAGGAAACCACTTTGGTATGAGGGACTGTTCTTATTCCCTTCTTTTTGTTCAATCAACAATTATCCAAGTGAGCCATTCCACATTGTTGATTTTCTTGGACTCGGATGTCACGCAGGTAGCTATAATCTCTTACGTGGTAAGGTCAATTGCTGCTGTAACCACAAATGCACGACGGACTTCTGTTGTTGATTTCAGTTGTTTGTTATTTCCTTCAATGTTTCTCATTCTAACACTTTTCATGGTATTGCACTGGGACGAAAGCTTGACGCGTGTCTAAGGAAACCACTTTGGTATAAGGGACTGTTCTTATTCCCTTCTTTTTGTTTAAGGTAGCTATAATCTCCCACGTAGTAAGGTCAATTGCTGCTGTAACCACAAATGCACGACTGACTTCTGTTGTTGATTTCATTCGTTTGTTATTTTCTTCAATGTTTCTCATTCTAACACATTTCATCATATTGCACAAGGACGAAAGCTTGACACACGTGTCTATGGAAACCACATCGGTATAAGGGACTGTTCTTATTCCATTCTTTCTGTATAATGATCAATTATCCAAGTAAGCCATTCCACATTGTTGATTTTCTTGGACTCGGATGTCACGCAGGTAGCTATAATCTCCCACGTGGTATGGTCAATTGCTGCTGTAACCACAAATGCACGACTGACTTCTGTTGTTGATTTCATTTGTTTGTTATTTCCTTCAATGTTTCTCATTCTAACACTTTTCATCGTATTACACAGGGACGAAAGCTTGACTTACGTGTCTAAGGAAGCCACATTGGAATGAGGGACTGTTCTCATTCCCTTCTTTTTGTTTAATGAACAATTATATAAGTAAGCCATTCCACATTGTTGATTTTCTTGGACTCGGATGTCACGCAGGTAGCTATAATCTCCCACGTGGTAAGGTCCATTGCTGCTGTAACCACGAATGCACGATTGACTTTTATTGTTGATTTCATTTGTTTGTTATTTCCTTCTATGTTTCTCATTCTAACACTTTTGATCGTATTGCACAGGGACGAAAGCTTGACACACGTGTCTAAGGAAACCACAAGGGTTTGTTCTCATTCCCTTTTTTTCTTTTTGATGAACAATTATCCAAGTAAGCCATTCCACATTGTTGATTTTCTTGGACTCGGATGTCACGCAGGTAGCTATAATCTCCCACGTGGTAAGGTCCATTGCTGCTGTAACCACGAATGCACGATTGACTTCTGTTGTTGATTTCATTTGTTTGTTATTTCCTTCTATGTTTCTCATTCTAACACTTTTCATCGTATTACACAGGGACGAAAGCTTGACTTTCGTGTCTAAGGAAGCCACATTGGTATGAGGGACTGTTCTTATTCCCTTTTTTCTTTTTGATGAACAATTATCCAAGTAAGCCATTCCACATTGTTGATTTTCTTGGACTAGGATGTCACGCAGCTAGCTATAATCTCCCACGTGGTAAGGTCAATTGCTGCTGTAACCACAAATGCACGACTGACTTCTGTCGTTAATTTCATTTGTTTGTTATTTCCTTCTATGTTTCTCATTCTAACACTTTTCATCGTATTGCACAGGCACGAAAGCTTGACACAAGTGTCTAAGTAAACCACAAGGGTTTGTTCTCGTTCCCTTTTTTCTTTTTGATGAACAATTATCCAAGTAAGCCATTCCACATTGTTGATTTTCTTGGACTCGGATGTCACGCAGGTAGCTATAACCTCCCACGTGGTAAGGTCAATTGCTGCTGTAACCACAAATGCTCGACTGACTTCTGTTGTTGATTTCATTCGTTTGTTATTTTCTTCAATGTTTCTCATTCTAACACTTTTCATCGTATTGCACAGGGACGAAAGCTTGACACACGTGTCTAAGGAAACCATTTTGGTATAAGGGACTGTTCTTATTCCCTCCTTTTTGTTTAATGAACAATTATCCAAGTAAGCCATTCCACATTGTTGATTTTCTTGGACTCGGATGTCACGCAGGTAGCTATAATCTCTCACGTGGTAAGGTCCATTGCTGCTGTAACCACGAATGCACGATTGACTATTGTTGTTGATTTCATTTGTTTGTTATTTCCTTCTATGTTTCTCATTCTTACACTTTTCATCGTATTGCACAGGGACGAAAGCTTGACACACGTGTCTATGGAAACCACATCGTTATACCTATAAGGGACTGTTCTTATTCCATTCTTTCTGTATAATGATCAATTATCCAGGTAAGCTATTCCACATTGTTGATTTTCTTGGACTCGGATGTCACGCAGGTAGCTATAATCTCTCACGTGGTAAGGTCCATTGCTGCTGTAACCACGAATGCACGATTGACTATTGTTGTTGATTTCATTTGTTTGTTATTTCCTTCTATGTTTCTCATTCTTACACTTTTCATCGTATTGCACAGGGACGAAAGCTTGACACACGTGTCTATGGAAACCACATCGTTATACCTATAAGGGACTGTTCTTATTCCCTCCTTTTTGTTTAATGAACAATTATCCAAGTAAGCCATTCCACATTGTTGATTTTCTTGGACTCGGATGTCACGCAGGTAGCTATAATCTCCCACGTGGTGAGGTCAATTGCTGCTGTAACCACAAATGCACGACTGACTTCTGTTGTTGATTTCATTTGTTTGTTATTTCCTTCAATGTTTCTCATTCTTACTCTTTTCATCGTATTACACAGGGACGAAAGCTTGACTTTCGTGTCTAAGGAAGCCACATTGGTATGAGGGACTGTTCTTATTCCCTTTTTTCTTTTTGATGAACAATTATCCAAGTAAGCCATTCCACATTGTTGATTTTCTTGGACTAGGATGTCACGCAGGTAGCTATAATCTCCCACGTGGTAAGGTCAATTGCTGCTGTAACCACAAATGCACGACTGACTTCTGTTGTTGATTTCATTCGTTTGTTATTTTATTCAATGTTTCTCATTCTAACACTTTTCATCGTATTGCACAGGGACGAAAGCTTGACACACGTGTCTAAGGAAACCATTTTGGTATAAGGGACTGTTCTTATTCCCTCCTTTTTGTTTAATGAACAATTATCCAAGTAAGCCATTCCACATTGTTGATTTTCTTGGACTCGGATGTCACGCAGGTAGCTATAATCTCTCACGTGGTAAGGTCCATTGCTGCTGTAACCACGAATGCACGATTGACTTCTGTTGTTGATTTCATTTGTTTGTTATTTCCTTCTATGTTTCTCATTCTTACACTTTTCATCGTATTGCACAGGGACGAAAGCTTGAAACACGTGTCTAAGGAAACCACTTTGGTATAAGGGACTGTTCTTATTCCCTTCTTTTTGTTTAATGAACAATTATCCAAGTAAGCCATTCCACATTGTTGATTTTCTTGGACTCGGATGTCACGCAGGTAGCTATAATCTCCCACGTGGTAAGGTCAATTGCTGCTGTAACCACAAATGCACGACTGACTTCTGTTGTTGATTTCATTCGTTTGTTATTTTATTCAATGTTTCTCATTCTAACACTTTTCATCGTATTGCACAGGGACGAAATCTTGACACACGTGTCTATGAAAACCACTTTGGTATAAGGGACTGTTCTTATTCCCTTCTTTTTGTTTAATGAACAATTATCCAAGTGAGCCATTCCACATTGTTGATTTTCTTGGACTCGGATGTCACGCAGCTAGCTATGATCTCCCACGTGGTAAGGTCAATTGCTGCTGTAACCACAAATGCACGACTGACTTCTGTTGTTAATTTCATTTGTTTGTTATTTCCTTCTATGTTTCTCATTCTAACACTTTTCATCGTATTGCACAGGGACGAAAGCTTGACACACGTGTCTAAGGAAACCACAAGGGTTTGTTCTCATTCCCTTTTTTCTTTTTGATGAACAATTATCCAAGTAAGCCATTCCACATTGTTGATTTTCTTGGACTCAGATGTCACGCAGGGAGCTATAATCTCCCACGTGGTAAGGTCAATTGCTGCTGTAACCACAAATGCACGATTGACTTATGTTGTTGATTTCATTCGTTTGTTATTTTCTTCAATGTTTCACATTCTAACACTTCTCATCGTATTGCACAGGGACGAAAGCTTGACACACGTGTCTAAGGAAACCACTTTGGTATAAGGGACTGTTTTTATTCCCTTCTTCTTGTTCAATGAACAATTATCCAAGTAAGCCATTCCACATTGTTGATTTTCTTGGACTCGGATATAACGCAGGTAGCTATAATCTCCCACGTGGTAAGGTCAATTGCTGCTGTAACCACAAATGCACGACTGACTTCTGTTGTTGATTTCATTCGTTTGTTATTTTCTTCAACGTTTCTCATTCTAACACTTTTCAAGGTATTGCACAGGGAAGAAAGCTTGACACACGTGTCTAAGGAAACAACTTCGGTATGAGGACTGTTCTTATTCCCTTCTTTTTGTTTAATGAACAATTATCCAAGTGAGCCATTCCACATTGTTGATTTTCTTGGACTCGGATGTCACGCAGGTAGCTATAATCTCCCACGTGGAAAGGTCAATTGCTGCTGTAACCACAAATGCACGACTGACTTCTGTTGTTAATTTCATTTGTTTGTTATTTCCTTCTATGTTTCTCATTCTTACACTTTTCATCGTATTGCACAGGGACGAAAGCTTGACACACGTGTCTATGGAAACCACATTGGTATAAGGGACTGTCCTTACTTCATTCTTTCTGTATAATGATCAATTATCCAAGTAAGTCATTCCACATTGTTGATTTTCTTGGACTCGGATGTCACGCAGGTAGCTTTAATCTCCCACGTGGTAAGGTCAATTGCTGCTGAAACCACAAATGCACGACTGACTCCTGTTGTTGATTTCATTTGTTTGTTATTTCCTCCAATGTTTCTCATTCTAACACTTTTCATCGTATTGCACAGGGACGAAAGCTTGACACACGTGTCCCTTCTTTTTGTTCAATCAACAATTATCCAAGTAAGCCATTCCACATTGTTGATTTTCTTGGACTCGGATGTCACGCAGGTAGCTATAATCTCCCACGTGGTAAGGTCAATTGCTGCTGTAACCACAAATGCACGACTGATTTCTGTTGTTGATTTCATTTGTTTGTTATTTCCTCCAATGTTTCTCATTCTAACACTTTTCATCGTATTGCACAGGGACGAAAGCTTGACACACGTGTCTAAGGAAACCACTTTGGTATGAGGGACTGTTCTTATTCCCTTCTTTTTGTTCAATCAACAATTATCCAAGTAAGCCATTCCACATTGTTGATTTTCTTGGACTCGGATATAACGCAGGTAGCTATAATCTCCCACGTGGTAAGGTCAATTGCTGCTGTAACCACAAATGCTCGACTGACTTCTGTTGTTGATTTCATTCGTTTGTTATTTTCTTCAATGTTTCTCATTCTAACACTTTTCATCGTATTGCACAGGGACGAAAGCTTGACACACGTGTCTAAGGAAGCCACATTGGAATGAGGGACTGTCCTTATTCCCTTTTTTCTTTTTGATAAACAATTATCCAAGTTAGCCATTCCACATTGTTGATTTTCTTGGACTCGGATGTCACGCAGGTAGCTTTAATCTCCCACGTGGAAAGGTCAATTGCTGCTGTAACCACAAATGCACGACTGACTTCTGTTGTTAATTTCATTTGTTTGTTATTTCCTTCTATGTTTCTCATTCTTACACTTTTCATCGTATTGCACAGGGACGAAAGCTTGACACACGTGTCTATGGAAACCACATTGGTATAAGGGACTGTCCTTACTTCATTCTTTCTGTATAATGATCAATTATCCAAGTAAGTCATTCAACATTGTTGATTTTCTTGGACTCGGATGTCACGCAGGTAGCTTTAATCTCCCACGTGGTAAGGTCAATTGCTGCTGAAACCACGAATGCACGACTGACTCCTGTAGTTGATTTCATTTGTTTGTTATTTCCTCCAATGTTTCTCATTCTAACACTTTTCATCGTATTGCACAGGGACGAAAGCTTGACACACGTGTCTAAGGAAACCACTTTGGTATGAGGGACTGTTCTTATTCCCTTCTTTTTGTTCAATCAACAATTATCCAAGTAAGCCATTCCACATTGTTGATTTTCTTGGACTCGGATGTCACGCAGGTAGCTATAATCTCCCACGTGGTAAGGTCAATTGCTGCTGTAACCACAAATGCACGACTGATTTCTGTTGTTGATTTCATTTGTTTGTTATTTCCTTCAATGTTTCTCATTCTAACACTTTTCATGGTATTGCACAGGGACGAAAGCTTGACACGCGTGTCTAAGGAAACCACTTTGGTAT
Organism: Harmonia axyridis; assembly: GCF_914767665.1. Classification (NCBI taxonomy): domain Eukaryota; kingdom Metazoa; phylum Arthropoda; class Insecta; order Coleoptera; family Coccinellidae; genus Harmonia; species Harmonia axyridis. The sequence goes on from NC_059503.1 coordinate 44,714,137, forward strand.
AAGGGACTGTTCTTATTCCCTTCTTTTTGTTTAATGAACAATTATCCAAGTAAGCCATTCCAAATTGTTGATTTTCCTGGACTCGGATGTCACGCAGGTAGCCATAATCTCCCACGTGGTAAGGTCAATTGCTGCTGTAACCACAAATGCACGACTGAATTCTGTTGTTGATTTCATTTGTTTGTTATTTCTTTCTATGTTTCTCATTCTAACACTTTTCATCGTATTGCACAGGGACGAAAGCTTGACAAACGTGTCTAAGGAAACCACTTTGGTATAAGGGACTGTTCTTATTCCATTCTTTTTGTTTAATGAACAATTATCCAAGTAAGCCATTCCACATTGTTGATTTTCTTGGACTCGGATGACACGCGGGTAGCTATAATCTCCCACGTGGTAAGGTCAATTGCTGCTGTAACCACAATTGGACGGCTGACTTCTGTTGTTGATTTCATTTGTTTGTTATTTCCTTCAATGTTTCTCATTCTAACACTTCTCATCGTATTGCACAGGGACGAAAGCTTGACACACGTGTCTATGGAAACCACATTGGTATAAGGGACTGTTCTTTTTCCCTTCTTTCTGTATAATGATCAATTATCCAAGTAAGCCATTCCACATTAATGATTTTCTTGGACTCGGATGACAAGCAGGTAGCTATAATCTTTAACGTGGTAAGGTCAATTGCTGCTGTAACCACAAATGCACGACTGACTTCTGTTGTTGATTTCATTTCTTTGTTATTTCCTTCTATGTTTCTCATTCTAACACTTTTCATCGTATTGCAGAGGGACGAGAGCTTGACACACGTGTCTAAGGAAACCACTTTTTTTTGTTTAATCAACAATTATCCAAGTAGGCCATTCCACATTGTTGATTTTCTTGGACTCGGATGTCACGCAGGTAGCTATAATCTCCCACGTGGTAAAGTCAATTGCTGCTGTAACCACAATTGGACGGCTGACTTCTGTTGTTGATTTCATTTGTTTGTTATTTCCTTCAATGTTTCTCATTCTAACACTTCTCATCGTATTGCACAGGGACGAAAGCTTGACACACGTGTCTATGGAAACCACATTGGTATAAGGGACTGTTCTTTTTCCCTTCTTTCTGTATAATGATCAATTATCCAAGTAAGCCATTCCACATTAATGATTTTCTTGGACTCGGATGACAAGCAGGTAGCTATAATCTTTAACGTGGTAAGGTCAATTGCTGCTGTAACCACAAATGCACGACTGACTTCTGTTGTTGATTTCATTTCTTTGTTATTTCCTTCTATGTTTCTCATTCTAACACTTTTCATCGTATTGCAGAGGGACGAGAGCTTGACACACGTGTCTAAGGAAACCACTTTTTTTTGTTTAATCAACAATTATCCAAGTAGGCCATTCCACATTGTTGATTTTCTTGGACTCGGATGTCACGCAGGTAGCTATAATCTCCCACGTGGTAAGGTCAATTGCTGCTGTAACCACAAATGCACGACTGACTTCTAATGTTGATTTCATTCGTTTGTTATTTTCGTCAATGTTTCTCATTCTAACACTTTTCATCGTATTGCACAGGGACGAAAGCTTGACACGCGTGTCTAAGGAAACCACTTTGGTATAAGGGACTGTTCTTATTCCCTTCTTTTTGTTTAATGAACAATTATACAAGTAAGCCATTCCACATTGTTGATTTTCTTGGACTCGGATGTCACGCAGGTAGCTAGAATCTCCCACGTGGTAAGGTCAATTGCTGCTGTAACCACAAATGCACGACTGACTTCTGTTGTTGATTTCATTTGTTTGTTTTTTCCTTCTATGTTTCTCATTTTTACACTTTTCATCGTATTGCACAGGGACGAAAGCTTGACACACGTGTCTATGGAAACCACATTGGTATAAGGGACTGTCCTTACTTCATTCTTTCTGTATAATGATCAATTATCCAAGTAAGTCATTCCACATTGTTGATTTTCTTGGACTCGGATGTCACGCAGGTAGCTTTAATCTCCCACGTGGTAAGGTCAATTGCTGCTGAAACCACAAATGCACGACTGACTTCTGTTGTTGATTTCATTTGTTTGTTATTTCCTCCAATGTTTCTCATTCTAACACTTTTCATCGTATTGCACAGGGACGAAAGCTTGACACACGTGTCTAAGGAAACTACTTTGGTATGAGGGACTGTTCTCATTCCCTTCTTTTTGTTCAATCAACAATTATCCAAGTAAGCCATTCCACATTGTTGATTTTCGTGGACTCGGATGTCACGCAGGTAGCTATAATCTCCCACGTGGTAAGGTCAATTGCTGCTGTAACCACAAATGCACGACGGACTCCTGTTGTTGATTTCATTTGTTTGTTATTTCCTTCAATGTTTCTCATTCTAACACTTTTCATGGTATTGCACTGGGACGAAAGCTTGACGCATGTCTAAGGAAACCACTTTGGTATAAGGGACTGTTCTTATTCCCTTCTTTTTGTTTAAGGTAGCTATAATCTCCCACGTGGTAAGGTCAATTGCTGCTGTAACCACAAATGCACGACTGACTTCTGTTGTTGATTTCATTCGTTTGTTATTTTCTTCAATGTTTCTCATTCTAACACTTTTCATCATATTGCACAAGGACGAAAGCTTGACACACGTGTCTATGGAAACCACATCGGTATAAGGGACTGTTCTTATTCCATTCTTTCTGTATAATGATCAATTATCCAAGTAAGCCATTCCACATTGTTGATTTTCTTGGACTCGGATGTCACGCAGGTAGCTATAATCTCCCACGTGGTAAGGTCAATTGCTGCTGTAACCACAAATGCACGACTGACTTCTGTTGTTGATTCCATTTGTTTGTTATTTCCTTCAATGTTTCTCATTCTAACTCTTTTCATCGTATTACACTGGGACGAAAGCTTGACTTACGTGTCTAAGGAAGCCACATTGGAATGAGGGACTGTTCTCATTCCCTTCTTTTTGTTTAATGAACAATTATCCAAGTAAGCCATTCCACATTGTTGATTTTCTTGGACTCGGATGTCACGCAGGTAGCTATAATCTCCCACGTGGTAAGGTCCATTGCTGCTGTAACCACGAATGCACGAATGACTTCTGTTGTTGATTTCATTTGTTTGTTATTTCCTTCTATGTTTCTCATTCTAACACTTTTGATCGTATTGCACAGGGACGAAAGCTTGACACACGTGTCTAAGGAAACCACAAGGGTTTGTTCTCATTCCCTTTTTTTCTTTTTGATGAACAATTATCCAAGTAAGCCATTCCACATTGTTGATTTTCTTGGACTCGGATGTCACGCAGGTAGCTATAATCTCCCACGTGGTAAGGTCAATTGCTGCTGTAACCACAATTGCTCGACTGACTTCTGTTGTTGATTTCATTCCTTTGTTATTTTCTTCAATGTTTCTCATTCTAACACTTTTCATCGTATTGCACAGGGACGAAAGCTTGACACACGTGTCTAAGGAAACCACAAGGGTTTGTTCTCATTCCCTTTTTTCTTTTTGATGAACAATTATCCAAGTAAGCCATTCCACATTGTTGATTTTCTTGGACTCAGATGTCACGCAGGGAGCTATAATCTCCCACGTGGTAAGGTCAATTGCTGCTGTAACCACAAATGCACGATTGACTTATGTTGTTGATTTCATTCGTTTGTTATTTTCTTCAATGTTTCACATTCTAACACTTCTCATCGTATTGCACAGGGACGAAAGCTTGACACACGTGTCTAAGGAAACCACTTTGGTATAAGGGACTGTTTTTATTCCCTTCTTTTTGTTCAATGAACAATTATCCAAGTAAGCCATTCCACATTGTTGATTTTCTTGGACTCCGATATAACGCAGGTAGCTATAATCTCCCACGTGGTAAGGTCAATTGCTGCTGTAACCACAAATGCTCGACTGACTTCTGTTGTTGATTTCATTCGTTTGTTATTTTCTTCAATGTTTCTCATTCTAACACTTTTCATCGTATTGCACAGGGACGAAAGCTTGACACACCTGTCTAAGGAAGCCACATTGGAATGAGGGACTGTCCTTATTCCCTTTTTTCTTTTTGATGAACAATTATCCAAGTTAGCCATTCCACATTGTTGATTTTCTTGGACTCGGATGTCACGCAGGTAGCTTTAATCTCCCACGTGGAAAGGTCAATTGCTGCTGTAACCACAAATGCACGACTGACTTCTGTTGTTAATTTCATTTGTTTGTTATTTCCTTCTATGTTTCTCATTCTTACACTTTTCATCGTATTGCACAGGGACGAAAGCTTGACACACGTGTCTATGGAAACCACATTGGTATAAGGGACTGTCCTTACTTCATTCTTTCTGTATAATGATCAATTATCCAAGTAAGTCATTCCACATTGTTGATTTTCTTGGACTCGGATATAACGCAGGTAGCTATAATCTCCCACGTGGTAAGGTCAATTGCTGCTGTAACCACAAATGCTCGACTTACTTCTGTTGTTGATTTCATTCGTTTGTTATTTTCTTCAATGTTTCTCATTCTAACACTTTTCATCGTATTGCACAGGGACGAAAGCTTGACACACGTGTCTAAGGAAGCCACATTGGAATGAGGGACTGTCCTTATTCCCTTTTTTCTTTTTGATGAACAATTATCCAAGTAAGTCATTCCACATTGTTGATTTTCTTGGACTCGGATGTCACGCAGGTAGCTTTAATCTCTCACGTGGTAAGGTCAATTGCTGCTGAAACCACAAATGCACGACTGACTCCTGTTGTTGATTTCATTTGTTTGTTATTTCCTCCAATGTTTCTCATTCTAACACTTTTCATCGTATTGCACAGGGACGAAAGCTTGACACACGTGTCTAAGGAAACCACTTTGGTATGAGGGACTGTTCTTATTCCCTTCTTTTTGTTCAATCAACAATTTGCCAAGTAAGCCATTCCACATTGTTGATTTTCTTGGACTCGGATGTCACGCAGGTAGCTATAATCTCCCACGTGGTAAGGTCAATTGCTGCTGTAACCACAAATGCACGACTGATTTCTGTTGTTGATTTCATTTGTTTGTTATTTCCTTCAATGTTTCTCATTCTAACACTTTTCATGGTATTGCACAGGGACGAAAGCTTGACACGCGTGTCTAAGGAAACCACTTTGGTATAAGGGACTGTTCTTATTCCCTTCTTTTTGTTTAATGAACAATTATCCAAGTAAGCCATTCCAAATTGTTGATTTTCCTGGACTCGGATGTCACGCAGGTAGCCATAATCTCCCACGTGGTAAGGTCAATTGCTGCTGTAACCACAAATGCACGACTGAATTCTGTTGTTGATTTCATTTGTTTGTTATTTCTTTCTATGTTTCTCATTCTAACACTTTTCATCGTATTGCACAGGGACGAAAGCTTGACAAACGTGTCTAAGGAAACCACTTTGGTATAAGGGACTGTTCTTATTCCATTCTTTTTGTTTAATGAACAATTATCCAAGTAAGCCATTCCACATTGTTGATTTTCTTGGACTCGGATGACACGCGGGTAGCTATAATCTCCCACGTGGTAAGGTCAATTGCTGCTGTAACCACAATTGGACGGCTGACTTCTGTTGTTGATTTCATTTGTTTGTTATTTCCTTCAATGTTTCTCATTCTAACACTTCTCATCGTATTGCACAGGGACGAAAGCTTGACACACGTGTCTATGGAAACCACATTGGTATAAGGGACTGTTCTTTTTCCCTTCTTTCTGTATGATGATCAATTATCCAAGTAAGCCATTCCACATTGTTGATTTTCTTGGACTCGGATGACAAGCAGGTAGCTATAATCTTTAACGTGGTAAGGTCAATTGCTGCTGTAACCACAAATGCACGACTGACTTCTGTTGTTGATTTCATTTCTTTGTTATTTCCTTCTATGTTTCTCATTCTAACACTTTTCATCGTATTGCAGAGGGACGAGAGCTTGACACACGTGTCTAAGGAAACCACTTTTTTTTGTTTAATCAACAATTATCCAAGTAGGCCATTCCACATTCTTGATTTTCTTGGACTCGGATGTCACGCAGGTAGCTATAATCTCCCACGTGGTAAGGTCAATTGCTGCTGTAACCACAAATGCACGACTGACTTCTAATGTTGATTTCATTCGTTTGTTATTTTCTTCAATGTTTCTCATTCTAACACTTTTCATCGTATTGCACAGGGACGAAAGCTTGACACGCGTGTCTAAGGAAACCACTTTGGTATAAGGGACTGTTCTTATTCCCTTCTTTTTGTTTATTGAAAAATTATACAAGTAAGCCATTCCACATTGTTGATTTTCTTGGACTCGGATGTCACGCAGGTAGCTAGAATCTCCCACGTGGTAAGGTCAATTGCTGCTGTAACCACAAATGCACGACTGACTTCTGTTGTTGATTTCATTTGTTTGTTATTTCCTCCAATGTTTCTCATTCTAACACTTTTCATCGTATTGCACAGGGACGAAAGCTTGACACACGTGTCTAAGGAAACCACTTTGGTATGAGGGACTGTTCTCATTCCCTTCTTTTTGTTCAATCAACAATTATCCAAGTAAGCCATTCCACATTGTTGATTTTCTTGGACTCGGATATAACGCAGGTAGCTATAATCTCCCACGTGGTAAGGTCAATTGCTGCTGTAACCACAAATGCTCGACTGACTTCTGTTGTTGATTTCATTCGTTTGTTATTTTCTTCAATGTTTCTCATTCTAACACTTTTCATCGTATTGCACAGGGACGAAAGCTTGACACGCGTATCTAAGGAAACCACTTTGGTATAAGGGACTGTTCTTATTCCCTTCTTTTTGTTTAATGAACAATTATACAAGTAAGCCATTCCACATTGTTGATTTTCTTGGACTCGGATGTCACGCAGGTAGCTAGAATCTCCCACGTGGAAAGGTCAATTGCTGCTGTAACCACAAATGCACGACTGACTTCTGTTGTTAATTTCATTTGTTTGTTATTTCCTTCTATGTTTCTCATTCTTACACTTTTCATCGTATTGCACAGGGACGAAAGCTTGACACACGTGTCTATGGAAACCACATTGGTATAAGGGACTGTCCTTACTTCATTCTTTCTGTATAATGATCAATTATCCAAGTAAGTCATTCCACATTGTTGATTTTCTTGGACTCGGATATAACGCAGGTAGCTATAATCTCCCACGTGGTAAGGTCAATTGCTGCTGTAACCACAAATGCTCGACTGACTTCTGTTGTTGATTTCATTCGTTTGTTATTTTCTTCAATGTTTCTCATTCTAACACTTTTCATCGTATTGCACAGGGACGAAAGCTTGACACACGTGTCTAAGGAAGCCACATTGGAATGAGGGACTGTCCTTATTCCCTTTTTTCTTTTTGATGAACAATTATCCAAGTAATTCATTCCACATTGTTGATTTTCTTGGACTCGGATGTCACGCAGGTAGCTTTAATCTCCCACGTGGTAAGGTCAATTGCTGCTGAAACCACAAATGCACGACTGACTCCTGTTGTTGATTTCATTTGTTTGTTATTTCCTCCAATGTTTCTCATTCTAACACTTTTCATCGTATTGCACAGGGACGAAAGCTTGACACACGTGTCTAAGGAAACCACTTTGGTATGAGGGACTGTTCTTATTCCCTTCTTTTTGTTCAATCAACAATTATCCAAGTAAGCCATTCCACATTGTTGATTTTCTTGGACTCGGATGTCACGCAGGTAGCTATAATCTCCCACGTGGTAAGGTCAATTGCTGCTGTAACCACAAATGCACGACTGATTTCTGTTGTTGATTTCATTTGTTTGTTATTTCCTTCAATGTTTCTCATTCTAACACTTTTCATGGTATTGCACAGGGACGAAAGCTTGACACGCGTGTCTAAGGAAACCACTTTGGTATAAGGGACTGTTCTTATTCCCTTCTTTTTGTTTAATGAACAATTATCCAAGTAAGCCATTCCAAATTGTTGATTTTCCTGGACTCGGATGTCACGCAGGTAGCCATAATCTCCCACGTGGTAAGGTCAATTGCTGCTGTAACCACAAATGCACGACTGAATTCTGTTGTTGATTTCATTTGTTTGTTATCTCTTTCTATGTTTCTCATTCTAACACTTTTCATCGTATTGCACAGGGACGAAAGCTTGACAAACGTGTCTAAGGAAACCACTTTGGTATAAGGGACTGTTCTTATTCCATTCTTTTTGTTTAATGAACAATTATCCAAGTAAGCCATTCCACATTGTTGATTTTCTTGGACTCGGATGACACGCGGGTAGCTATAATCTCCCACGTGGTAAGGTCAATTGCTGCTGTAACCACAATTGGACGGCTGACTTCTGTTGTTGATTTCATTTGTTTGTTATTTCCTTCAATGTTTCTCATTCTAACACTTCTCATCGTATTGCACAGGGACGAAAGCTTGACACACGTGTCTATGGAAACCACATTGGTATAAGGGACTGTTCTTTTTCCCTTCTTTCTGTATGATGATCAATTATCCAAGTAAGCCATTCCACATTGTTGATTTTCTTGGACTCGGATGACAAGCAGGTAGCTATAATCTTTAACGTGGTAAGGTCAATTGCTGCTGTAACCACAAATGCACGACTGACTTCTGTTGTTGATTTCATTTCTTTGTTATTTCCTTCTATGTTTCTCATTCTAACACTTTTCATCGTATTGCAGAGGGACGAGAGCTTGACACACGTGTCTAAGGAAACCACTTTTTTTTGTTTAATCAACAATTATCCAAGTAGGCCATTCCACATTGTTGATTTTCTTGGACTCGGATGTCACGCAGGTAGCTATAATCTCCCACGTGGTAAGGTCAATTGCTGCTGTAACCACAAATGCACGACTGACTTCTAATGTTGATTTCATTCGTTTGTTATTTTCTTCAATGTTTCTCATTCTAACACTTTTCATGGTATTGCACAGGGACGAAAGCTTGACACGCGTGTCTAAGGAAACCACTTTGGTATAAGGGACTGTTCTTATTCCCTTCTTTTCGTTTAATGAACAATTATCCAAGTAAGCCATTCCAAATTGTTGATTTTCCTGGACTCGGATGTCACGCAGGTAGCCATAATCTCCCACGTGGTAAGGTCAATTGCTGCTGTAACCACAAATGCACGACTGAATTCTGTTGTTGATTTCATTTGTTTGTTATCTCTTTCTATGTTTCTCATTCTAACACTTTTCATCGTATTGCACAGGGACGAAAGCTTGACACGCGTATCTAAGGAAACCACTTTGGTATAAGGGACTGTTCTTATTCCCTTCTTTTTGTTTAATGAACAATTATACAAGTAAGCCATTCCACATTGTTGATTTTCTTGGACTCGGATGTCACGCAGGTAGCTAGAATCTCCCACGTGGTAAGGTCAATTGCTGCTGTAACCACAAATGCACGACTGACTTCTGTTGTTGATTTCATTTGTTTGTTTTTTCCTTCTATGTTTCTCATTCTTACACTTTTCATCGTATTGCACAGGGACGAAAGCTTGACACACGTGTCTATGGAAACCACATTGGTATAAGGGACTGTCCTTACTTCATTCTTTCTGTATAATGATCAATTATCCAAGTAAGTCATTCCACATTGTTGATTTTCTTGGACTCGGATGTCACGCAGGTAGCTTTAATCTCCCACGTGGTAAGGTCAATTGCTGCTGAAACCACAAATGCACGACTGACTTCTGTTGTTGATTTCATTTGTTTGTTATTTCCTCCAATGTTTCTCATTCTAACACTTTTCATCGTATTGCACAGGGACGAAAGCTTGACACACGTGTCTAAGGAAACCACTTTGGTATGAGGGACTGTTCTCATTCCCTTCTTTTTGTTCAATCAACAATTATCCAAGTAAGCCATTCCACATTGTTGATTTTCTTGGACTCGGATGTCACGCAGGTAGCTTTAATCTCCCACGTGGTAAGGTCAATTGCTGCTGAAACCACAAATGCACGACGGATTCCTGTTGTTGATTTCATTTGTTTGTTATTTCCTTCAATGTTTCTCATTCTAACACTTTTCATGGTATTGCACTGGGACGAAAGCTTGACGCATGTCTAAGGAAACCACTTTGGTATAAGGGACTGTTCTTATTCCCTTCTTTTTGTTTAAGGTAGCTATAATCTCCCACGTGGTAAGGTCAATTGCTGCTGTAACCACAAATGCACGACTGACTTCTGTTGTTGATTTCATTTGTTTGTTATTTCCTTCAATGTTTCTCATTCTAACTCTTTTCATCGTATTACACTGGGACGAAAGCTTGACTTACGTGTCTAAGGAAGCCACATTGGAATGAGGGACTGTTCTCATTCCCTTCTTTTTGTTTAATGAACAATTATCCAAGTAAGCCATTCCACATTGTTGATTTTCTTGGACTCGGATGTCACGCAGGTAGCTATAATCTCCCACGTGGTAAGGTCAATTGCTGCTGAAACCACAAATGCACGACTGACTCCTGTTGTTGATTTCATTTGTTTGTTTTTTCCTTCTATGTTTCTCATTCTTGCACTTTTCATCGTATTGCACAGGGACGAAAGCTTGACACACGTGTCTATGGAAACCACATTGGTATAAGGGACTGTCCTTACTTCATTCTTTCTGTATAATGATCAATTATCCAAGTAAGTCATTCCACATTGTTGATTTTCTTGGACTCGGATGTCACGCAGGTAGCTTTAATCTCCCACGTGGTAAGGTCAATTGCTGCTGAAACCACAAATGCACGACTGACTCCTGTTGTTGATTTCATTTGTTTGTTATTTCCTCCAATGTTTCTCATTCTAACACTTTTCATCGTATTGCACAGGGACGAAAGCTTGACACACGTGTCTAAGGAAACCACTTTGGTATGAGGGACTGTTCTTATTCCCTTCTTTTTGTTCAATCAACAATTATCCAAGTGAGCCATTCCACATTGTTGATTTTCTTGGACTCGGATGTCACGCAGGTAGCTATAATCTCCCACGTGGTAAGGTCAATTGCTGCTGTAACCACAAATGCACGACTGACTTCTGTTGTTGATTTCATTTGTTTGTTATTTCCTTCAATGTTTCTCATTCTAACACTTTTCATGGTATTGCACAGGGACGAAAGCTTGACACGCGTGTCTAAGGAAACCACTTTGGTATAAGGGACTGTTCTTATTTCCTTCTTTTTGTTTAATGAACAATTATCCAAGTAAGCCATTCCAAATTGTTGATTTTCCTGGACTCGGATGTCACGCAGGTAGCCATAATCTCCCACGTGGTAAGGTCAATTGCTGCTGTAACCACAAATGCACGACTGAATTCTGTTGTTGATTTCATTTGTTTGTTATTTCTTTCTATGTTTCTCATTCTAACACTTTTCATCGCATTGCACAGGGACGAAAGCTTGACAAACGTGTCTAAGGAAACCACTTTGGTATAAGGGACTGTTCTTATTCCATTCTTTTTGTTTAATGAACAATTATCCAAGTAAGCCATTCCACATTGTTGATTTTCTTGGACTCGGATGACACGCGGGTAGCTATAATCTCCCACGTGGTAAGGTCAATTGCTGCTGTAACCACAATTGGACGGCTGACTTCTGTTGTTGATTTCATTTGTTTGTTATTTCCTTCAATGTTTCTCATTCTAACACTTCTCATCGTATTGCACAGGGACGAAAGCTTGACACACGTGTCTATGGAAACCACATTGGTATAAGGGACTGTTCTTATTCCCTTCTTTCTGTATGATGATCAATTATCCAAGTAAGCCATTCCACATTGTTGATTTTCTTGGACTCGGATGACAAGCAGGTAGCTATAATCTTCAACGTGGTAAGGTCAATTGCTGCTGTAACCACAAATGCACGACTGACTTCTGTTGTTGATTTCATTTCTTTGTTATTTCCTTCTATGTTTCTCATTCTAACACTTTTCATCGTATTGCAGAGGGACGAGAGCTTGACACACGTGTCTAAGGAAACCACTTTTTTTTGTTTAATCAACAATTATCCAAGTAGGCCATTCCACATTGTTGATTTTCTTGGACTCGGATGTCACGCAGGTAGCTATAATCTCCCACGTGGTAAGGTCAATTGCTGCTGTAACCACAAATGCACGACTGACTTCTAATGTTGATTTCATTCGTTTGTTATTTTCTTCAATGTTTCTCATTCTAACACTTTTCATCGTATTGCACAGGGACGAAAGCTTGACACGCGTGTCTAAGGAAACCACTTTGGTATAAGGGACTGTTCTTATTCCCTTCTTTTTGTTTAATGAACAATTATACAAGTAAGCCATTCCACATTGTTGATTTTCTTGGACTCGGATGTCACGCAGGTAGCTAGAATCTCCCACGTGGTAAGGTCAATTGCTGCTGTAACCACAAATGCACGACTGACTTCTGTTGTTGATTTCATTTGTTTGTTTTTTCCTTCTATGTTTCTCATTCTTACACTTTTCATCGTATTGCACAGGGACGAAAGCTTGACACACGTGTCTATGGAAACCACATTGGTATAAGGGACTGTCCTTACTTCATTCTTTCTGTATAATGATCAATTATCCAAGTGAGTCATTCCACATTGTTGATTTTCTTGGACTCGGATGTCACGCAGGTAGCTTTAATCTCCCACGTGGTAAGGTCAATTGCTGCTGAAACCACAAATGCACGACTGACTTCTGTTGTTGATTTCATTTGTTTGTTATTTCCTCCAATGTTTCTCATTCTAACACTTTTCATCGTATTGCACAGGGACGAAAGCTTGACACACGTGTCTAAGGCAACCACTTTGGTATGAGGGACTGTTCTCATTCCCTTCTTTTTGTTCAATCAACAATTATCCAAGTAAGCCATTCCACATTGTTGATTTTCGTGGACTCGGATGTCACGCAGGTAGCTATAATCTCCCACGTGGTAAGGTCAATTGCTGCTGTAACCACAAATGCACGACGGACTCCTGTTGTTGATTTCATTTGTTTGTTATTTCCTTCAATGTTTCTCATTCTAACACTTTTCATGGTATTGCACTGGGACGAAAGCTTGACGCATGTCTAAGGAAACCACTTTGGTATAAGGGACTGTTCTTATTCCCTTCTTTTTGTTCAAGGTAGCTCTAATCTCCCACGTGGTAAGGTCAATTGCTGCTGTAACCACAAATGCACGACTGACTTCTGTTGTTGATTTCATTCGTTTGTTATTTTCTTCAATGTTTCTCATTCTAACACTTTTCATGGTATTGCACTGGGACGAAAGCTTGACGCATGTCTAAGGAAACCACTTTGGTATGAGGGACTGTTCTTATTCCCTTCTTTTTGTTCAAGGTAGCTATAATCTCCCACGTGGTAAGGTCAATTGCTGCTGTAACCACAAATGCACGACTGACTTCTGTTGTTGATTTCATTCGTTTTTTATTTTCTTCAATGTTTCTCATTCTAACACTTTTCATCATATTGCACAAGGACGAAAGCTTGACACACGTGTCTATGGAAACCACATCGGTATAAGGGACTGTTCTTATTCCATTCTTTCTGTATAATGATCAATTATCCAAGTAAGCCATTCCACATTGTTGATTTTCTTGGACTCGGATGTCACGCAGGTAGCTATAATCTCCCACGTGGTAAGGTCAATTGCGGCTGTAACCACAAATGCACGACTGACTTCTGTTGTTGATTTCATTTGTTTGTTATTTCCTTCAATGTTTCTCATTCTAACTCTTTTCATCGTATTACACTGGGACGAAAGCTTGACTTACGTGTCTAAGGAAGCCACATTGAAATGAGGGACTGTTCTCATTCCCTTCTTTTTGTTTAATGAACAATTATCCAAGTAAGCCATTCCACATTGTTGATTTTCTTGGACTCGGATGTCACGCAGGTAGCTATAATCTCCCACGTGGTAAGGTCCATTGCTGCTGTAACCACGAATGCACGATTGACTTCTGTTGTTGATTTCATTTGTTTGTTATTTCCTTCTATGTTTCTCATTCTAACACTTTTGATCGTATTGCACAGGGACGAAAGCTTGACACACGTGTCTAAGGAAACCACAAGGGTTTGTTCTCATTCCCTTTTTTTCTTTTTGATGAACAATTATCCAAGTAAGCCATTCCACATTGTTGATTTTCTTGGACTCGGATGTCACGCAGGTAGCTATAATCTCCCACGTGGTAAGGTCAATTGCTGCTGTAACCACAAATGCTCGACTGACTTCTGTTGTTGATTTCATTCGTTTGTTATTTTCTTCAATGTTTCTCATTCTAACACTTTTCATCGTATTGCACAGGGACGAAAGCTTGACACACGTGTCTAAGGAAACCACTTTGGTATAAAGGACTGTTCCCATTCCCTTCTTTTTGTTTAATGAACAATTATCCAAGTAAGCCATTCCACATTGTTGATTTTCTTGAACTCGGATGTCACGCAGGTAGCTATAATCTCCCACGTGCTAAGGTCCATTGCTGCTGTAACCACAATTGGACGGCTGACTTCTGTTGTTGATTTCATTTGTTTGTTATTTCCTTCAATGTTTCTCATTCTAACACTTCTCATCGTATTGCACAGGGACGAAAGCTTGACACACGTGTCTATGGAAACCACATTGGTATAAGGGACTGTTCTTATTCCCTTCTTTCTGTATGATGATCAATTATCCAAGTAAGTCATTCCACATTGTTGATTTTCTTGGACTCGGATGACAAGCAGGTAGATATAATCTTTAACGTGGTAAGGTCAATTGCTGCTGTAACCACAAATGCACGACTGACTTCTGTTGTTGATTTCATTTCTTTGTTATTTCCTTCTATGTTTCTCATTCTAACACTTTTCATCGTATTGCAGAGGGACGAGAGCTTGACACACGTGTCTAAGGAAACCACTTTTTTTTGTTTAATCAACAATTATCCAAGTAGGCCATTCCACATTGTTGATTTTCTTGGACTCGGATGTCACGCAGGTAGCTATAATCTCCCACGTGGTAAGGTCAATTGCTGCTGTAACCACAAATGCACGACTGACTTCTAATGTTGATTTCATTCGTTTGTTATTTTCTTCAATGTTTCTCATTCTAACACTTTTCATCGTATTGCACAGGGACGAAAGCTTGACACGCGTGTCTAAGGAAACCACTTTGGTATAAGGGACTGTTCTTATTCCCTTCTTTTTGTTCAAGGTAGCTATAATCTCCCACGTGGTAAGGTCAATTGCTGCTGTAACCACAAATGCACGACTGACTTCTGTTGTTGATTTCATTCGTTTGTTATTTTCTTCAATGTTTCTCATTCTAACACTTTTCATGGTATTGCACTGGGACGAAAGCTTGACGCATGTCTAAGGAAACCACTTTGGTATGAGGGACTGTTCTTATTCCCTTCTTTTTGTTCAAGGTAGCTATAATCTCCCACGTGGTAAGGTCAATTGCTGCTGTAACCACAAATGCACGACTGACTTCTGTTGTTGATTTCATTCGTTTGTTATTTTCTTCAATGTTTCTCATTCTAACACTTTTCATCATATTGCACAAGGACGAAAGCTTGACACACGTGTCTATGGAAACCACATCGGTATAAGGGACTGTTCTTATTCCATTCTTTCTGTATAATGATCAATTATCCAAGTAAGCCATTCCACATTGTTGATTTTCTTGGACTCGGATGTCACGCAGGTAGCTATAATCTCCCACGTGGTAAGGTCAATTGCTGCTGTAACCACAAATGCACGACTGACTTCTGTTGTTGATTTCATTTGTTTGTTATTTCCTTCAATGTTTCTCATTCTAACTCTTTTCATCGTATTACACTGGGACGAAAGCTTGACTTACGTGTCTAAGGAAGCCACATTGAAATGAGGGACTGTTCTCATTCCCTTCTTTTTGTTTAATGAACAATTATCCAAGTAAGCCATTCCACATTGTTGATTTTCTTGGACTCGGATGTCACGCAGGTAGCTATAATCTCCCACGTGGTAAGGTCCATTGCTGCTGTAACCACGAATGCACGATTGACTTCTGTTGTTGATTTCATTTGTTTGTTATTTCCTTCTATGTTTCTCATTCTAACACTTTTGATCGTATTGCACAGGGACGAAAGCTTGACACACGTGTCTAAGGAAACCACAAGGGTTTGTTCTCATTCCCTTTTTTTCTTTTTGATGAACAATTATCCAAGTAAGCCATTCCACATTGTTGATTTTCTTGGACTCGGATGTCACGCAGGTAGCTATAATCTCCCACGTGGTAAGGTCAATTGCTGCTGTAACCACAAATGCTCGACTGACTTCTGTTGTTGATTTCATTCGTTTGTTATTTTCTTCAATGTTTCTCATTCTAACACTTTTCATCGTATTGCACAGGGACGAAAGCTTGACACACGTGTCTAAGGAAACCACTTTGGTATAAAGGACTGTTCCCATTCCCTTCTTTTTGTTTAATGAACAATTATCCAAGTAAGCCATTCCACATTGTTGATTTTCTTGAACTCGGATGTCACGCAGGTAGCTATAATCTCCCACGTGCTAAGGTCCATTGCTGCTGTAACCACAATTGGACGGCTGACTTCTGTTGTTGATTTCATTTGTTTGTTATTTCCTTCAATGTTTCTCATTCTAACACTTCTCATCGTATTGCACAGGGACGAAAGCTTGACACACGTGTCTATGGAAACCACATTGGTATAAGGGACTGTTCTTATTCCCTTCTTTCTGTATGATGATCAATTATCCAAGTAAGTCATTCCACATTGTTGATTTTCTTGGACTCGGATGACAAGCAGGTAGCTATAATCTTTAACGTGGTAAGGTCAATTGCTGCTGTAACCACAAATGCACGACTGACTTCTGTTGTTGATTTCATTTCTTTGTTATTTCCTTCTATGTTTCTCATTCTAACACTTTTCATCGTATTGCAGAGGGACGAGAGCTTGACACACGTGTCTAAGGAAACCACTTTTTTTTGTTTAATCAACAATTATCCAAGTAGGCCATTCCACATTGTTGATTTTCTTGGACTCGGATGTCACGCAGGTAGCTATAATCTCCCACGTGGTAAGGTCAATTGCTGCTGTAACCACAAATGCACGACTGACTTCTAATGTTGATTTCATTCGTTTGTTATTTTCTTCAATGTTTCTCATTCTAACACTTTTCATCGTATTGCACAGGGACGAAAGCTTGACACGCGTGTCTAAGGAAACCACTTTGGTATAAGGGACTGTTCTTATTCCCTTCTTTTTGTTTAATGAACAATTATACAAGTAAGCCATTCCACATTGTTGATTTTCTTGGACTCGGATGTCACGCAGGTAGCTAGAATCTCCCACGTGGTAAGGTCAATTGCTGCTGTAACCACAAATGCACGACTGACTTCTGTTGTTGATTTCATTTGTTTGTTTTTTCCTTCTATGTTTCTCATTCTTACACTTTTCATCGTATTGCACAGGGACGAAAGCTTGACACACGTGTCTATGGAAACCACATTGGTATAAGGGACTGTCCTTACTTCATTCTTTCTGTATAATGATCAATTATCCAAGTGAGTCATTCCACATTGTTGATTTTCTTGGACTCGGATGTCACGCAGGTAGCTTTAATCTCCCACGTGGTAAGGTCAATTGCTGCTGAAACCACAAATGCACGACTGACTTCTGTTGTTGATTTCATTTGTTTGTTATTTCCTCCAATGTTTCTCATTCTAACACTTTTCATCGTATTGCACAGGGACGAAAGCTTGACACACGTGTCTAAGGAAACCACTTTGGTATGAGGGACTGTTCTCATTCCCTTCTTTTTGTTCAATCAACAATTATCCAAGTAAGCCATTCCACATTGTTGATTTTCGTGGACTCGGATGTCACGCAGGTAGCTATAATCTCCCACGTGGTAAGGTCAATTGCTGCTGTAACCACAAATGCACGACGGACTCCTGTTGTTGATTTCATTTGTTTGTTATTTCCTTCAATGTTTCTCATTCTAACACTTTTCATGGTATTGCACTGGGACGAAAGCTTGACGCATGTCTAAGGAAACCACTTTGGTATAAGGGACTGTTCTTATTCCCTTCTTTTTGTTCAAGGTAGCTATAATCTCCCACGTGGTAAGGTCAATTGCTGCTGTAACCACAAATGCACGACTGACTTCTGTTGTTGATTTCATTCGTTTGTTATTTTCTTCAATGTTTCTCATTCTAACACTTTTCATGGTATTGCACTGGGACGAAAGCTTGACGCATGTCTAAGGAAACCACTTTGGTATAAGGGACTGTTCTTATTCCCTTCTTTTTGTTCAAGGTAGCTATAATCTCCCACGTGGTAAGGTCAATTGCTGCTGTAACCACAAATGCACGACTGACTTCTGTTGTTGATTTCATTCGTTTGTTATTTTCTTCAATGTTTCTCATTCTAACACTTTTCATCATATTGCACAAGGACGAAAGCTTGACACACGTGTCTATGGAAACCACATCGGTATAAGGGACTGTTCTTATTCCATTCTTTCTGTATAATGATCAATTATCCAAGTAAGCCATTCCACATTGTTGATTTTCTTGGACTCGGATGTCACGCAGGTAGCTATAATCTCCCACGTGGTAAGGTCAATTGCTGCTGTAACCACAAATGCACGACTGACTTCTGTTGTTGATTTCATTTGTTTGTTATTTCCTTCAATGTTTCTCATTCTAACTCTTTTCATCGTATTACACTGGGACGAAAGCTTGACTTACGTGTCTAAGGAAGCCACATTGGAATGAGGGACTGTTCTCATTCCCTTCTTTTTGTTTAATGAACAATTATCCAAGTAAGCCATTCCACATTGTTGATTTTCTTGGACTCGGATGTCACGCAGGTAGCTATAATCTCCCACGTGGTAAGGTCCATTGCTGCTGTAACCACGAATGCACGATTGACCTCTGTTGTTGATTTCATTTGTTTGTTATTTCCTTCTATGTTTCTCATTCTAACACTTTTGATCGTATTGCACAGGGACGAAAGCTTGACACACGTGTCTAAGGAAACCACAAGGGTTTGTTCTCATTCCCTTTTTTTCTTTTTGATGAACAATTATCCAAGTAAGCCATTCCACATTGTTGATTTTCTTGGACTCGGATGTCACGCAGGTAGCTATAATCTCCCACGTGGTAAGGTCAATTGCTGCTGTAACCACAAATGCTCGACTGACTTCTGTTGTTGATTTCATTCCTTTGTTATTTTCTTCAATGTTTCTCATTCTAACACTTTTCATCGTATTGCACAGGGACGAAAGCTTGACACACGTGTCTAAGGAAACCACTTTGGTATAAAGGACTGTTCCCATTCCCTTCTTTTTGTTTAATGAACAATTATCCAAGTAAGCCATTCCACATTGTTGATTTTCTTGAACTCGGATGTCACGCAGGTAGCTATAATCTCCCACGTGCTAAGGTCCATTGCTGCTGTAACCACGAATGCACGATTGACTTCTGTTGTTGATTTCATTTGTTTGTTATTTCCTTCTATGTTTCTCATTCTAACACTTTTCATCGTATTGCACAGGGACGAAAGCTTGACACACGTGTCTATGGAAACCACATCGGTATAAGGGACTGTTCTTATTCCATTCTTTCTGTATAATGATCAATTATCCAAGTAAGCCATTCCACATTGTTGATTTTCTTGGACTCGGATGTCACGCAGGTAGCTTTAATCTCCCACGTGGTAAGGTCAATTGCTGCTGAAACCACAAATGCACGACTGACTTCTGTTGTTGATTTCATTTGTTTGTTATTTCCTCGAATGTTTCTCATTCTTACACTTTTCATCGTATTGCACAGGGACGAAAGCTTGACACACGTGTCTATGGAAACCACATTGGTATAAGGGACTGTCCTTACTTCATTCTTTCTGTATAATGATCAATTATCCAAGTAAGTCATTCCACATTGTTGATTTTCTTGGACTCGGATGTCACGCAGGTAGCTTTAATCTCCCACGTGGTAAGGTCAATTGCTGCTGAAACCACGAATGCACGACTGACTTCTGTTGTTGATTTCATTCGTTTGTTATTTCCTCCAATGTTTCTCATTCTAACACTTTTCATCGTATTGCACAGGGACGAAAGCTTGACACACGTGTCTAAGGAAACCACTTTGGTATGAGGGACTGTTCTCATTCCCTTCTTTTTGTTCAATCAACAATTATCCAAGTAAGCCATTCCACATTGTTGATTTTCGTGGACTCGGATGTCACGCAGGTAGCTATAATCTCCCACGTGGTAAGGTCAATTGCTGCTGTATCCACAAATGCACGTCGGACTCCTGTTGTTGATTTCATTTGTTTGTTATTTCCTTCAATGTTTCTCATTCTAACACTTTTCATCGTATTGCACAGGGACGAAAGCTTGACACACGTGTCTAAGGAAACCACTTTGGTATGAGGGACTGTTCTCATTCCCTTCTTTTTGTTCAATCAACAATTATCCAAGTAAGCCATTCCACATTGTTGATTTTCGTGGACTCGGATGTCACGCAGGTAGCTATAATCTCCCACGTGGTAAGGTCAATTGCTGCTGTAACCACAAATGCACGACGGACTCCTGTTGTTGATTTCATTTGTTTGTTATTTCCTTCAATGTTTCTCATTCTAACACTTTTCATGGTATTGCACTGGGACGAAAGCTTGACGCATGTCTAAGGAAACCACTTTGGTATAAGGGACTGTTCTTATTCCCTTCTTTTTGTTCAAGGTAGCTATAATCTCCCACGTGGTAAGGTCAATTGCTGCTGTAACCACAAATGCACGACTGACTTCTGTTGTTGATTTCATTCGTTTGTTATTTTCTTCAATGTTTCTCATTCTAACACTTTTCATGGTATTGCACTGGGACGAAAGCTTGACGCATGTCTAAGGAAACCACTTTGGTATAAGGGACTGTTCTTATTCCCTTCTTTTTGTTCAAGGTAGCTATAATCTCCCACGTGGTAAGGTCAATTGCTGCTGTAACCACAAATGCACGACTGACTTCTGTTGTTGATTTCATTCGTTTGTTATTTTCTTCAATGTTTCTCATTCTAACACTTTTCATCATATTGCACAAGGACGAAAGCTTGACACACGTGTCTATGGAAACCACATCGGTATAAGGGACTGTTCTTATTCCATTCTTTCTGTATAATGATCAATTATCCAAGTAAGCCATTCCACATTGTTGATTTTCTTGGACTCGGATGTCACGCAGGTAGCTATAATCTCCCACGTGGTAAGGTCAATTGCTGCTGTAACCACAAATGCACGACTGACTTCTGTTGTTGATTTCATTTGTTTGTTATTTCCTTCAATGTTTCTCATTCTAACTCTTTTCATCGTATTACACTGGGACGAAAGCTTGACTTACGTGTCTAAGGAAGCCACATTGGAATGAGGGACTGTTCTCATTCCCTTCTTTTTGTTTAATGAACAATTATCCAAGTAAGCCATTCCACATTGTTGATTTTCTTGGACTCGGATGTCACGCAGGTAGCTATAATCTCCCACGTGGTAAGGTCCATTGCTGCTGTAACCACGAATGCACGATTGACCTCTGTTGTTGATTTCATTTGTTTGTTATTTCCTTCTATGTTTCTCATTCTAACACTTTTGATCGTATTGCACAGGGACGAAAGCTTGACACACGTGTCTAAGGAAACCACAAGGGTTTGTTCTCATTCCCTTTTTTTCTTTTTGATGAACAATTATCCAAGTAAGCCATTCCACATTGTTGATTTTCTTGGACTCGGATGTCACGCAGGTAGCTATAATCTCCCACGTGGTAAGGTCAATTGCTGCTGTAACCACAAATGCTCGACTGACTTCTGTTGTTGATTTCATTCCTTTGTTATTTTCTTCAATGTTTCTCATTCTAACACTTTTCATCGTATTGCACAGGGACGAAAGCTTGACACACGTGTCTAAGGAAACCACTTTGGTATAAAGGACTGTTCCCATTCCCTTCTTTTTGTTTAATGAACAATTATCCAAGTAAGCCATTCCACATTGTTGATTTTCTTGAACTCGGATGTCACGCAGGTAGCTATAATCTCCCACGTGCTAAGGTCCATTGCTGCTGTAACCACGAATGCACGATTGACTTCTGTTGTTGATTTCATTTGTTTGTTATTTCCTTCTATGTTTCTCATTCTAACACTTTTCATCGTATTGCACAGGGACGAAAGCTTGACACACGTGTCTATGGAAACCACATCGGTATAAGGGACTGTTCTTATTCCATTCTTTCTGTATAATGATCAATTATCCAAGTAAGCCATTCCACATTGTTGATTTTCTTGGACTCGGATGTCACGCAGGTAGCTTTAATCTCCCACGTGGTAAGGTCAATTGCTGCTGAAACCACAAATGCACGACTGACTTCTGTTGTTGATTTCATTTGTTTGTTATTTCCTCGAATGTTTCTCATTCTTACACTTTTCATCGTATTGCACAGGGACGAAAGCTTGACACACGTGTCTATGGAAACCACATTGGTATAAGGGACTGTCCTTACTTCATTCTTTCTGTATAATGATCAATTATCCAAGTAAGTCATTCCACATTGTTGATTTTCTTGGACTCGGATGTCACGCAGGTAGCTTTAATCTCCCACGTGGTAAGGTCAATTGCTGCTGAAACCACGAATGCACGACTGACTTCTGTTGTTGATTTCATTCGTTTGTTATTTCCTCCAATGTTTCTCATTCTAACACTTTTCATCGTATTGCACAGGGACGAAAGCTTGACACACGTGTCTAAGGAAACCACTTTGGTATGAGGGACTGTTCTCATTCCCTTCTTTTTGTTCAATCAACAATTATCCAAGTAAGCCATTCCACATTGTTGATTTTCGTGGACTCGGATGTCACGCAGGTAGCTATAATCTCCCACGTGGTAAGGTCAATTGCTGCTGTATCCACAAATGCACGTCGGACTCCTGTTGTTGATTTCATTTGTTTGTTATTTCCTTCAATGTTTCTCATTCTAACACTTTTCATGGTATTGCACTGAGACGAAAGCTTGACGCATGTCTAAGGAAACCACTTTGGTATAAGGGACTGTTCTCATTCCCTTCTTTTTGTTCAATCAACAATTATCCAAGTAAGCCATTCCACATTGTTGATTTTCGTGGACTCGGATGTCACGCAGGTAGCTATAATCTCCCACGTGGTAAGGTCAATTGCTGCTGTAACCACAAATGCACGTCGGACTCCTGTTGTTGATTTCATTTGTTTGTTATTTCCTTCAATGTTTCTCATTCTAACACTTTTCATGGTATTGCACTGGGACGAAAGCTTGACGCATGTCTAAGGAAACCACTTTGGTATGAGGGACTGTTCTCATTCCCTTCTTTTTGTTCAATCAACAATTATCCAAGTAAGCCATTCCACATTGTTGATTTTCGTGGACTCGGATGTCACGCAGGTAGCTATAATCTCCCACGTGGTAAGGTCAATTGCTGCTGTAACCACAAATGCACGTCGGACTCCTGTTGTTGATTTCATTTGTTTGTTATTTCCTTCAATGTTTCTCATTCTAACACTTTTCATGGTATTGCACTGGGACGAAAGCTTGACGCATGTCTAAGGAAACCACTTTGGTATAAGGGACTGTTCTCATTTCCTTCTTTTTGTTCAATCAACAATTATCCAAGTAAGCCATTCCACATTGTTGATTTTCGTGGACTCGGATGTCACGCAGGTAGCTATAATCTCCCACGTGCTAAGGTCCATTGCTGCTGTAACCACGAATGCACGATTGACTTCTGTTGTTGATTTCATTTGTTTGTTATTTCCTTCTATGTTTCTCATTCTAACACTTTTCATCGTATTGCACAGGGACGAAAGCTTGACACACGTGTCTATGGAAACCACATCGGTATAAGGGACTGTTCTTATTCCATTCTTTCTGTATAATGATCAATTATCCAAGTAAGCCATTCCACATTGTTGATTTTCTTGGACTCGGATGTCACGCAGGTAGCTTTAATCTCCCACGTGGTAAGGTCAATTGCTGCTGAAACCACAAATGCACGACTGACTTCTGTTGTTGATTTCATTTGTTTGTTATTTCCTCCAATGTTTCTCATTCTTACACTTTTCATCGTATTGCACAGGGACGAAAGCTTGACACACGTGTCTATGGAAACCACATTGGTATAAGGGACTGTCCTTACTTCATTCTTTCTGTATAATGATCAATTATCCAAGTAAGTCATTCCACATTGTTGATTTTCTTGGACTCGGATGTCACGCAGGTAGCTTTAATCACCCACGTGTTAAGGTCAATTGCTGCTGAAACCACAAATGCACGACTGACTTCTGTTGTTGATTTCATTTGTTTGTTATTTCCTCCAATGTTTCTCATTCTAACACTTTTCATCGTATTGCACAGGGACGAAAGCTTGACACACGTGTCTAAGGAAACCACTTTGGTATGAGGGACTGTTCTTATTCCCTTCTTTTTGTTCAATCAACAATTATCCAAGTAAGCCATTCCACATTGTTGATTTTCTTGGACTCGGATGTCACGCAGGTAGCTATAATCTCCCACGTGGTAAGGTCAATTGCTGCTGTAACCACAAATGCACGACTGACTTCTGTTGTTGATTTCATTTGTTTGTTATTTCCTTCAATGTTTCTAATTCTAACACTTTTCATGGTATTGCACAGGGACGAAAGCTTGACACGCGTGTCTAAGGAAACCACTTTGGTATAAGGGACTGTTCTTATTCCCTTCTTTTTGTTTAATGAACAATTATCCAAGTAAGCCATTCCAAATTGTTGATTTTCCTGGACTTGGATGTCACGCAGGTAGCTATAATCTCCCACGTGGTAAGGTCAATTGCTGCTGTAACCACAAATGCACGACTGAATTCTGTTGTTGATTTCATTTGTTTGTTATTTCTTTCTATGTTTCTCATTCTAACACTTTTCATCGTATTGCACAGGGACGAAAGCTTGACAAACGTGTCTAAGGAAACCACTTTGGTATAAGGGACTGTTCTTATTCCATTCTTTTTGTTTAATGAACAATTATCCAAGTAAGCCATTCCACATTGTTGATTTTCTTGGACTCGGATGACACGCGGGTAGCTATAATCTCCCACGTGGTAAGGTCAATTGCTGCTGTAACCACAATTGGACGGCTGACTTCTGTTGTTGATTTCAATTGTTTGTTATTTCCTTCAATGTTTCTCATTCTAACACTTCTCATCGTATTGCACAGGGACGAAAGCTTGGCACACGTGTCTATGGAAACCACATTGGTATAAGGGACTGTTCTTATTCCCTTCTTTCTGTATGATGATCAATTATCCAAGTAAGCCATTCCACATTGTTGATTTTCTTGGACTCGGATGACAAGCAGGTAGCTATAATCTTTAACGTGGTAAGGTCAATTGCTGCTGTAACCACAAATGCACGACTGACTTCTAATGTTGATTTCATTCGTTTGTTATTTTCTTCAATGTTTCTCATTCTAACACTTTACATCGTATTGCACAGGGACGAAAGCTTGACACGCGTGTCTAAGGAAACCACTTTGGTATAAGGGACTGTTCTTATTCCCTTCTTTTTGTTCAATGAACAATTATCCAAGTAAGCCATTCCACATTGTTGATTTTCTTGGACTCGGATATAACGCAGGTAGCTATAATCTCCCACGTGGTAAGGTCAATTGCTGCTGTAACCACAAATGCACGACTGACTTCTGTTGTTGATTTCATTCGTTTGTTATTTTCTTCAACGTTTCTCATTCTAACACTTTTCAAGGTATTGCACAGGGAAGAAAGCTTGACACACGTGTCTAAGGAAACAACTTCGGTATGAGGACTGTTTTTATTCCCTTCTTTTTGTTTAATGAACTATTATCCAAGTGAGCCATTCCACATTGTTGATTTTCTTGGACTCGGATGTCACGCAGGTAGCTATAATCTCCCACGTGGTAAGGTCAATTGATGCTGTAACCACAAATGCTCGACTGACTTCTGTTGTTGATTTCATTCGTTTGTTATTTTTTTCAATGTTTCTCATTCTAACACTTTTCATCGTATTGCACAGGGACGAAAGCTTGACACACGTGTCTAAGGAAGCCACATTGGAATGAGGGACTGTCCTTATTCCCTTTTTTCTTTTTGATGAACAATTATCCAAGTTAGCCATTCCACATTGTTGATTTTTTCGGACTAGGATGTCACGCAGCTAGCTATAATCTCCCACGTGGAAAGGTCAATTGCTGCTGTAACCACAAATGCACGACTGACTTCTGTTGTTAATTTCATTTGTTTGTTATTTCCTTCTATGTTTCTCATTCTTACACTTTTCATCGTATTGCACAGGGACGAAAGCTTGACACACGTGTCTATGGAAACCACATTGGTATAAGGGACTGTCCTTACTTCATTCTTTCTGTATAATGATCAATTATCCAAGTAAGTCATTCCACATTGTTGATTTTCTTGGACTCGGATGTCACGCAGGTAGCTTTAATCACCCACGTGGTAAGGTCAATTGCTGCTGAAACCACAAATGCACGACTGACTTCTGTTGTTGATTTCATTTGTTTGTTATTTCCTCCAATGTTTCCCATTCTAACACTTTTCATCGTAT